>NW_016193375.1:0-3297 GCF_001687245.7 Rhagoletis zephyria | reverse complement strand
AAAATTCGACCTTATTTTTTTTACATACATTTTTGGACCACTTTAATGTTGGAGTCTACACCAACGAGTGAGTGGATATTCAAAATTTGTGATAATAAAATATTGCGATTTTGTTTAAGTGATGAAATCTCAAATTTTTGCCGACTTTAACAACTGATGCGCTAATCAAACCCATAGTTTTTAAACAAAATATCTTTAATGATAATTTCTATAAATCCCAAACGATATCCTTCTTGATAGCCGGTGTATAATCGTTAATTTCGTTGTTATTTCGTAAAAGTTAAATTTTTGCTTACCAGTGCTGCGCGAATGATAAACTAGCAGCTTTAGGTAATCAAACGCAAATCATTTGCTTTTATGGAATGTACTAAGTTTTATTTTTCTGAAATTATTTCAGCACATTTTTTTAAGCATTAATACAAAAATTTTGTTCCTAGCCGTATGAGAAGTCGGAGATAAATTAACTGAGAAATAGCTATTTAAAAAAATTGTATAAAGTTTATCTATTTGCTTTTAACTTATAAAAAAAGGAATTTTTAAAAAATACTTTAGAATCTTAATTTTCATCAATAAATCTTCAGTCGTCGGCAAAACGGAACAATCGGCTGAAAATTTTTAAAATCAGGCAATAACCACGCCCACATCCCACATAACGGTAATGTAGAGAAATACGAAATCTTCGAACAATCAATAAATACTGAAGATAATTTATTCAAAATTTACATTTGCAAAAATTCTTTAGCGAAAAAACGCTTGTTACAAAAATTTTTAAAAATAGTGTGGCACCGCCCACCTATGACCATATACCGGTAATCGTTCCATAAATTTGTACCAAAGTCATTACAATTATTGTACCTACCACGTAAAAGCAAGACGTTGAAAATTTTTGAAATCGGTTTAAAATTCAAACCCAATTGTCAAAAGTTCTTTGCATGTAAAGCAAAAATCAAAAAAAAATACATATATATAATGTGCATTTCGATGGTTCTCTGCAATAACGACACAACTCAAAATTAATAAAAACAAAAACTAAGCCCTTCCTACTGTTATGTGTCTCATGTCTCTAATTTTGGCCTAATCCATGTTTAGTCCTTTCTACTTACCTTACGACCATCGATATGTGGCACATTTCCAAACAAGGTGCTATTTTGGGTTCAGTCCATTATCAATTATTTTATGGTGGTAAAAACGAAAAATAAACAAGTAATTTTTAAGCAAAAAAAACACAACCGACTTCAATACTCATCTAAAAATTTAATATTATCGTTACTTTCTTCATGATCCAATGATGGGATTTGAAACCAAAGTATGGGACCACCTTTCCCTTAAAAAAAGAATTATAGAAATCGGTTAACGTTAAAGTTATGCGGTAACATACATAACAAAAATAAGCAATATTCCGACGAATTGTTAACCTTCTCCTTTTTATGAAATCGGTTAAAAACAGATCAAATACGATTCAAATAGTAAGCCATACAAATTTTGTTTTTTATTATTGTAAGCTGATTTATTTGCTTTTTCGAACGGTATTTTCTTTGATATATAACACCTACTGTATACAAAAATATTTGCCCCCGCTAAGGCTATTCGATATCACTGTTGGGAAAATCTCAAGTTTTGAAATGACACAAATTTGACAAAATAAATTACGGATCTGTTTACCGTATTTCCAGATCAGGTCATTTTACCAAGATATTTTAATTTTCATGAAAGAAAAATTCAAACTTTAATAACTAATAGCCGATTCCTACCAATAGCTTATCTGCAGTTAAGAGCTCAGGTATGTCCAAATAACGTTAATATGGTGTGATCAGCAAAGTTAGTTTCTTACTTTATGCTTTTTTGTATTCGATTTCTTGTACATAATATGAGGAATTACCCTCTTCGAGTTGTAATTTCCTGTTTCCAATAGGCATAAAAAGCAGTTAAGGCTTGGTGGCAATAAACTAAAACACTTTTTTTGAAATTGTTTCTTATTTGTATTAAAGCCTGTTCCTATTACCAAAAAAACGATGAAAATCGGTGGATAAATAAACTACTTTTGAATGGCCAAATGAAAATGTGTAATAATTTCTATTATTTATGAAATAGACGCAGGAAATAATGTTACTCATACGCCATATCGTACTCTCGTTCATTATCGAATATGGCGCATCAGAAACATTTTGCATATTAAAATATGATTTTTTTTTCTTTTTGTTAATTCGCATTGCAAACCTAAAATGAAAATATATTTGGAAAATGACCGGATCTAGAAAAAACGGTATACACGTAACCGCAATCAACGCCGCAAAGCTAAATTTACGTGTCTCGGCGTTTTCTATGTAATTTTGGCGTCCCTAAAGTAAAATAAATTTCTACTTATTGATTAAGGAGTTTTAATGAATTCCTTTTATTTTATATATCTTCCTTATATTTTTGGTGTGTATAACAGAAGAGAAGTATACATGCATGCACATGAATTCTATAAATAACTTTACTCAATTTTGGTAGGGTGTGCAGATGGTCAATTCTTGTTCTGCGTTATTGTGAAGTGATAAAAATCACTTATTTCGGTGTGAATTTTTGACTTTTCACTTCACTTTGCGATAACGCACGCCGAGATTTGGCCCCCCCATTTGGAGTAAAAGGCCTTACGTATCCTTATACTCGTTGTTTAATCGCGGTTTTAATTTCATGCTAAACATTTAAAATGGCCCACAGTGAACAACTTTCATTTTCCACGTACATAAGTACGTATGTTTATCTTTTATTTGCCGAAGTCAATAATCAATCAGTTTGTGTGAGTAAGTGTTTCGAAATAAGCGCCCACATAACTGTATATGGCTATAAATAAAACTGTTTGCGTTTATCTCAGGCATGGTATAATTTTTTACTATACTCCAATTGCCATAGAGCAATGCGCTTTTGTTTTGGATTGAGTTCTTATCTAAGAATATTTATAGTATTTTTTATTTTGCTTAAGAAAAACTAAATCGGGTCCAACTAAATTTTACAAAACAAAAAGAAAAAACACTCAAACGAATGGGTAGTGTTGATGGTAATTATCTTCAGCCGCCTATGGGAACATTATCGTTTTGGCTCATTATCACAATTTCTGATAAATGCTCAAATTAAATTCTATATATGTTACCATTAGCTTACATAGCTCTGAAAGTGTGTGCAATCAGCTGCATGTTCAAAATTGACATATCCATATATATATACGTATGTACATATGTTTATATTTTATTTTATATTTTACTTGAAAAATCTCATCATCGTTACGTATACGCCCTGGTGTATGTAGATGCGGTT
>NW_016193374.1:0-3297 GCF_001687245.7 Rhagoletis zephyria | reverse complement strand
GCATTCAAAGTTTTGCAAAATACTGAAAGAAAATTACTTAGGAACGTTTGTTGTGTCTCCTGTACAATTGAAAGAAATGGACTTAGCAACTTTGCACTCTAAGCTAGCGATATGAGCAAGTTTTAAATGATTGCAAAACTGGCGTTAATTTTATTTTTTTAATTTCTTTGAAAACACACATCATATAAGAAAAAAGTGCAAAAGGCCGTCAGCATAAAAAATCTTAAAAATTAACGCAATTTTGCAGTAGCTTAAAATTTTTATTTGTAAATTTGTAATGTACTCATTTTACTCAACTTCGGTGTAAAAAAAATTCGTAACTCTAATTACACAGGTCCACAAAAAAAATCGATGAAAAGTTCCTTTGATCAAACCTAGTCTGTTATATGTTTTTGGGTTTGGTCAAAGGAACCTTTCATCGACTTTTTTTTTGGGTGACCTGTGTTATTGTAGAGTGCACCCCATTATACCCTATACGGAATCTAGTCCTTCACTAAAACATTCTCTCACAATCCCTTGAGTTTTGCAGTGTCTATTATGTTCTGAGCGATCATAGCACTTAAGAATATAGACCAATTTAAAAGCCTCTCACAATCCCTTGAGTTTTGCAGTGTCTATTATGTTCTGAGCGATCATAGCACTTAAGAATATAGACCAATTTAAAAGCCTCTCACAATCCCTTGAGTTTTGCAGTGTCTATTATGTTCTGAGCGATCATAGCACTTAAGAATATAGACCAATTTAAAAGCCTCTCACAATCCCTTGAGTTTTGCAGTGTCTATTATGTTCTGAGCGATCATAGCACTTAAGAATATAGACCAATTTAAAAGCCTCTCACAATCCCTTGAGTTTTGCAGTGTCTATTATGTTCTGAGCGATCATAGCACTTAAGAATATAGACCAATTTAAAAGCCTCGCCCGTTGCCTGTGCTACAATGGCTTTTTCGGTCCTGATCGCGGTCGAATCTAATTCACAGGCAATAGTAAGCTAAACCCGTAATTGGAACATGAAGAACTTTTAGTTGAAAGTGTTTATCATATCAAGGCAGTAAAAGACTTCAGACCTATTAATTTATGAAACAACCAGAAAGGTAGGCACCACACATAATTAAGTACCGTAATTACAGTAACAATTAGCAAATATTTTTGAGGTCCACTCTATGCTTTAATATTTATTACATGGACCAGAAATTGAGAATATTCTTCGATATTTTTTATAGATACAAAGCAGGTAGTTTTATAAGTACAAGCCATAAATGCTTAGCAAAAATAAAAAATAAAAATAAAAATGTTTGCCCACAACATTACAAGCCATTCCATGTACAATGGATGAAACCAACAATCAAAACGATATTTAATTAAATCATTTACACAAGTTGTTAAACAATATCGTAAAATTGATAAACCACTCAATAATAAATACTATTCAAAAGCAATATGTACATATGTATGTAAGTGAGTGGTTAATACATAACTGTTTCGGATCAGAGGGCATAGCATTTTTCACACTTTGATATACAAACGAGTACAAGTACGTCGACATAGGAAAGTTCATGTTATATTAGTGGTATTCACCAAAGTTAGCAAGTGAGCTGGCAGTCTGGCAAACGAGCAGATGAGCTCAAGCAGCGACTATTGACAACAGGCCACTTGCTCAATTTGGTGAATACCTATATTGTATTGTATGTACTTATTGGCAAATAAAACAAAAACACATGTACATACATATGTACGTGCACTTGCTTATGTCATCAAATGTATTAATTGTATGACAACCCGGTAGGGCATAAGCATATCTTTTTATACGAATATTAAACATTTGGGGAAGATTACCGGTACATTTGTTAAGCAACCAAGTTGGCGGCAGGTGTTCTTTTATGTTGTAAAAAATATTAATAACGACTTCTGTCAATAGTGGATTGTACATATAAAGAAAATTATTCTATTTGGTCAACGTAAGGTTTGTGAATTAAATTTAAGATTATAGTTATTATATTTTTTAGTTGTCATTATTTTTTGCTTTATGTGAGAAATCTAACTAAAATTTTAAAGCCTTATTCGGCATTTTAATTTTAATATTTATTTTTTGATTATGCAGTTTTGCTAACAAACGAGCGATATGTACTAAATATTCAAAAATCGATTTAGGACAGAACGTATTAATGTTAATAGTGCACGCCCAGTGGTTGAAATTCAACCACTTAATTTAAGGGGAGTTGAGTTGAGTTAAGGTAAAGTTAATTGAATTGAAGCAAGTTCAGGTGAGGTCACTTTAGATAAGTTACGTGAATTAGGGTGAGTTGAGTTGATGTGAGATGAGCTGAGCTGAGATAAGGTGAGTTGAGGTGAAATAGCATTAGTTGGGGTGAATAGAGTTGAGGTAAGTTGAAGTGAGTTGATGGGGAGGGTGAGTTAAGGTGAGTTGAGGTGAACTGAGAGGAGTTGAGGTGATTAAACAACATAACATAACTGATCAGAATATAGCCTAACATTACATAACGTAACGTAATATAACATAGTATAACAGAACATAACAGAACACAATATACCATAACATAATATAACATACCATAACATAACATCTCATTCTTCAGTTTTATCTTTTTTTCCTCTCTATCACTTTCTGTATCTCCATCTTTGTCTCTATCGTTTTTTATCTTGGTTCTTTTTAATATTTATGTTTATCTTTATATTTATATCTTACTTTACCTTTATCTTGATTTTTATTTTCATTATTTTCTTCCTCTACATATTTATCACCACCTTTGTCATTATGGTAAGTATTTAAATTGACCACCCTCTTTGTCTGTATCTTTAGGTTTCTTTACCTTTCTTATAATTTTTGCATTAACTAACTTTAACTTCTTTCTTGTATGAATCTTAATCTTAATCTTTCTGATAATATATAATTCTTTATACCTTAGAAGTACAGTTTTGCTGTAAAAGGGGTGTAAAGGAAACGTGTTTGCCTATTTATACGAGGAGGCGCAAAATTAATCATCTAATTTTGGTTTTCCTTTCCAATTTTTTCGGTTAAGTGAACAGATGATATCCGTCAAGTGGCTGCCTCTAGTGTTGATACACATTTGTGCCCGCTATAATGCATTTTCGATGACTTACCGCAAGATTTCCGGTGAAAGCTGTTCGCTGTCCTGTCTAATAATCTCCTTAAGGGCTGCGATTGTACCTCTAGAAAGGGACGTTTTTAAAGAAATTAAAAGAAAAACACGAGACATATATTAACATACATGTTGCGTGTCATCTTGCATTGAAATTTTCGCATGATAACTCAGTATA
>NW_016193373.1:0-3297 GCF_001687245.7 Rhagoletis zephyria | reverse complement strand
CTTACATATACAAAAATTTATTTAAAGCATTTAAAGCGTAAATCCATGTGAATGGGCGCCTTTAAACGCACGTCTGCCATCTTTTTAGCAAGCTGACATTTCCCAGAATGCAAGTATCTTTAAATGATTTTTGAACGCTTTCTACATTGTTGCTAAAATTAGTGTGTGAATACAAGTAGTTAAAATTTTTTTTATTCAATATCGCAAGTAAGATTAAGTTGTAGAAAACACATTTTGGTTGGAATTACATTTTACTACATTCTTTTATCAAACCTTAAATTTTGGTTGTCTTTTAACTCTGGGAAATTTTTCAAGCCGTATGGACTGCTTGTGGCCTTTGTAGCTCTCTTCTCTAGATAAGCAAGTATTTAAGGCCTGACGTCTAACTTTCGGTTATATTTGACCTTCTCAGGCGGGTAGGACTTCCTGCATGCTCACTTCACTATCTCTGTTTTCTCGGCATACATAGTTAGTTAGTGTCTTTCGCCACCAATGCTATGGACGCATAAGACAGAGTCGTACGACGACGGATGGATGATCATACGGTAGATCCACTCAATCAGCCTTGAGCTCAAACCCCATTTTCTACCAAAAAGTCTGCTGCAGACTCACATGACCCATGGGAGTTTCAACTAAGTCTCTATCTAGCGTAATCCCCAGCCATTTGACCTCATCGGAGTATTCAAGCACTGTCCCTGCAAGATTGACCGAAACAAGATTTGGTTTACATCTTGTTATAAACGGTACAAGAACAGCATTCCGAAGATTTATGCTGAGGCCCTCATTGACACACCAGTTTGAGACCACACGAAGAGCTGTACATGATATGTCCGAGACATTACTGCCGAATTTGCTCGTAATTCTCCTACACCATCGTAACCTTACTCATGTTATCTGATGAAGAGATCGTCCAACACAAGTGACTAAAGCATGGTAGAAAGGATCGCTCCCTGTGGACAGCATCTCATGGCTCTGATCATCACTTGATTATTGCCCAAGGACAATGTAGTGTCACGCTCCTAACGAAGCATAGCGTCGATCCAACCAACAGTAGTAGGGTCTAAGCCTCTTGAGATAGATCCATAAGCAGTATTGTCGAAAGCCCCCTCGACGTCCAAGAAGGCACACATAGCGATCTTCTTGACCTCGAGGGCACTTTCGATCCAAATAACCAAGTACTGTAGGGCCGAATCCGTTGGCTTCCCTTTGACGTAAGCAAATTGTGTGTGGTGTAAGGGAGTAGAAGTGTTAAGTTTCTCCCTAATATGCCTACATGAAAGTAAAAGTTTGTCATCTGAGTTCTGGTCCTTCACTGTAGGCGTAGTTTGTCTTTTTTTATACAGGCCTATCGCCCTTAGCTACGCTTCTTCACTGCTATTTCAGTACTTGGAGTGACCTTTTATTGACACTAGGAGTGCCAGTAACTGTCGAAATTCGGCCGAGTTTCTAGTGTTTTTAAAAAATTTATTTACATTACAATTTAATTGCTAACAATTTCTGTATAAACCAAGTATTTTGTAAGAACAAAAACAAAAACAAAAAAAAATCAAAAATTTTGTGCCCCTTGGCATCTCTACTAACATGAAACTTTCCTCGATTTATTTCTCGTTCGCTTCATATTGCAGAAATTTACCTCATGCTTAATATTAACCTAATCCTTAGTCTCAGTTTTCGTCGTCGTACTCGACTTTGTCTTTGTATTCCTATCCATATTCGTCCACGTATTATTCTTTGCATTCGCCTTCGTACTCATCTTCGTATTCGTATTCGTCTTCAGTTGGTCTTTGCATTCGTTTGTGTGTTCGTATATGTCTTCCTCGTGTGTATTCGTGTTTGTATTTGTCGCTGTCCTACACTTTGTCTTCATATTATTTTCCGTATTCATAATTGTCTGGATTTTCGTATTCGCCTTCGAATTCGCCTCCATTTTCGTACTTGTATTTACAATTACACAAAAATTACACAAAGTTCACAAAAATGAATCGAACTTAAAAAATTTGCATGAAAGTTTCAAACTCTTTATTCAGAATTTTTGAAAAAACTTCAATAATGTAGTTTTGTAGCGCATTGAAGTTTAATATAATAAAGTGAAAGTGTCAAGGACTAAAAATTGCCGTTGATTTTTTAGTTTTTTTTTTTTTGTTTTTGACGAGGTTGTTGCGCATTTTCTTTCATATAAAAATAGATTTTGTTCATACGTTATATGCATGGTGTAATAATAACGAGGTGTTGTCAGTAACTTAACCTCACTTTTTCGGCAGGTCTATTCCGGTCACGCATTTTAAAGTACTAGAAAAGGTACTAATTATTTACTACCTTTAATCCGTTGGTGCATACTATTTCAAATTAAATGTAGAAAAATGTATAATTACAGGCTTATAAGCCTGAATATATGTTTGTATCGGCAGCTCCACACAGCTTGGACATATATTGTAACTTTAAAAAAATAAAAGCCGTATAATATGGCAATTTCCTATAAGACTGTAAATGATTTTCTAAATAGATTAAAACACATAAATATCGATAATATAAGCGAATTCCTAATTTAACCATGCAGCCACTCTATTCTAGTGTATCAATAGTTCATTTGGCTCAATATTATGACAATGCAGCAAAAGTTATTTAATATAAAAGAGCGCCTTTCCATACGATTTTTGTGTACGTTTTTTTCCATTGATAACCACGATATCTTTTATTTTTCTACTTTTTGAGGACAAAAATTATACAAATCCAGCAATTTTAAATATTAATATTGTTCNCGATCTCTTTTATTTTTCTACTTTTTGAGGACAAAAATTATACAAATCCAGCAATTTTAAATATTAATATTGTTCTGAAAACACCAAGTTCTTTAAAAATCGCGATAAAACGAATTACTAAAATGGAGTATTTTAGATANGTAGTATAAAAATTGAGATCGGCAGCACTGAAAATAAGCATGCCGATCATGTCAAAATCACAACAAACACGTTGCTACTGACAACACCTTGTTATTATTCCACCATGCGTTATATGGAACAAAATGCTGAACACACTCGACACAAAAAAAGTACATACTAAAATTTTCTAAAAATTCTGAATAAAGAGTTTGTAATTTTGATAAAAATTTTTTCAATTTGTTTGACCGAGCTTCGTGTTTTCCAACTAACTGGCTAACCAGAATGGTGAGACTGTTACTGTGACTGTGACAAATGTTAAAATATTCTAAATGGTCTAAACTGCTCACAATATATCGAGCCCTAACAGCCAAAATGGCACCCTGAAATTGTGCATATGGAAACTGTGCATACGAAATAA
>NW_016193372.1:0-3297 GCF_001687245.7 Rhagoletis zephyria | reverse complement strand
GGAAATGTTTTTACACGCGCGCACACGCATACACTGGTACAAAAATACACGCCCACATGCACGAGAATGGAAAACGCTCTGTGTACACAGGACTCAAGTGTGGGTGTGGAAAAGTTGTCTTGTCGTCGTTGTTGTTGTTTGTCGTTAAGGTTAATAATGTCATTGATAACATTAAATTTAACGATGTCAATCAATAAATTGGCTGTGCCACCAATTTCGCTTACTGTATATGTCCTATAAAGTATGCTGATGTACATACATACATACATACATACATACATAATATGTAGCATACAAAAAAGGGAAACTTTTACAAANAAACTTTTACAAAAGCAGTACAAAGAAACTGTCAACGACATTGAAATTAATTTGAGAAAATGCGTAAAGAAAAATACATATGTATATTAGGGCGGGTCGAAAAACACGAAATATTTGATAAGAAAATTGTGTAGGTCTTATTCTTGAAAATAAATCCTGGTTCTCGGTGACAATATCTTCAGTCTGCGGAATGAGCTTGAAAAATTTCAAATTAGAGTGTGAGTACGAATTTTTCAAATTTTTATAACGACTTATATAGATCAAATGCGGAACTTATTTCCTATCATAAAATCACAAAAAACCAACAAATTGAAAATAAAGATACACAATTTTTGTATCAAACATTTTTAGTTTTTCGACCCGCCCTAATACATATGTATACATATAAATATCTATAAATATATACATACACATAGAAAGAACGGAATCACGAGACGTAATGAGAAACAACCGCTGCGCTGGTAAAATAAAAATATATATTTTTCCTTTATTCAGGTACATATTACTCTTCAAATAAATGACCACCATTTTTTGTGTCTCTATGCTATGAACTCCATTTATTCTTACTCATTGAATTTGGTAACTACTTTTGACGAGTTTGGATTGTAGTTTTTGTTGAGAAATACACAGAGGTTATTCATATTTTATTATGTCATGTCTCTTTGACACTTGACGTCCACTTCCATATTTAAGCGAGGTGTAGTCGTAGGTTCGAGTAGTAAAAGATAAATGATAACACGCATTTTCCCCTTCTTTGATAATAACATTAATATTTACGTTGAACAAATGTGCATAGATCAGCGATGAGCAGAGAGAGCTTATATTGTGCATGCGCCTATACAAAATGTATAGGAAGCTTAAAAGAGCTTTGCCCGCGGTCAAGGCAGTACCCAACAGCGGGATAGATGCATTCGTATGTATTAAAGGGAGAGCTATGAAACTAAACAGGCACTTAATCAGGCCTGGGCTACGCCGACTGCGTAGTACCCGCGGGGTAACGTCGCATGTTCGAATACACGAAGTTGAAGGCGAAAGATAAGCGAAAATTTATAACTGTACGCTAAATTACACTACACTACGCTACACCCGAAGGTAGTGCGCAGTCGGCGTCGCCCAAACCTTTACTGGTATCCCAGCGCTGCCAGCGCGCGTTATACCCAAACCAACGCGGAGTAATATTTGACGTTTTCTCATTTCCTGTCGTTTGTCTCCCTTTCTTTCCGTATTCTGCCACCAACTTCAACACGTAGCGCCATGTAAAAAATGAAAATTGCATTTTCCCGGCGCTAGCGTCGCGTTATTGTGGGTCGCTACATACAAATTGTATGGGCATGGGGATTTTTGACAGTTGCTTGGCGATTAACGCGACAATTTGGGGATGGCAGTTATCGAAATACTCAAAACCTGCCTCTTCAATGTGATTCCATTAAAACAGAAGAACCAAACTATGTTTTTAATGTGTAAACACTTTAGCTCTCGGTATGGATGAAATTTGCGTTAACATAGCAGACAATTTGTAATATCATCGAGACGAGTTCAGGATCTTTTTGTGACCTGTCAAGGACTATTTGAATATCATTTCAGCCCTCGTTCATGTCCAGTTCACTAGCTCACGACTTTTTGCGGACCATTTTGGGACTAGTTCCGGACTCCTTGATGCACATTTCGGGACTAATTCGGAATCATATTAAAACAGAATTTGGACCATTTCCGGACTTTAGGACTATTGAAGAACTGTCTTCGGACTAGTTCGCTACCATGTTGGGTCTAATAAAGGACCATTTCGGAAGTGTTTCAAGACTTGTTCCAGATCATTTCGAGAAAAGTTCACGACTTTTTCCACTGTTTCAGGGCCTGTTGAGAACTATTTCAGGCATATTTCTAAAATAGTACGGGATCACCAGTGGCGGATTTGGCCTAATGGCTCATTTACACTTATCACTTTGGGTATTCATCTTAGAGGAATAGTCAAATGTGAATAGTTTAAATTGCTGTACATTCTCCTTTTCAATGCCTTTCAACTTTTGATGTCTTTACAGCCTTTCACTGCACGGATGATTCATCCAGAGTGATGACAAAGTATAATTGGTTTTCAGTCGTATAAAATTGTTGTTATTTACCACTGCCCTAAGCTGGCTCAGCTGACAGTTTTCCCATTAGTAGTTTTTCCCGACTGTCTGTTGGACCTAAGAGCGGCGACTACAATGCTTCTAAAGCCAAACCTCTCTTTTTTGTTCTTTTTCTAGATAAACAGACGAAATTAACAATAAGTCAATTTCATACATGGTGTTCCAGTGAGACCCCTTAGTCCTAAGATTGACTCCGTTCGGCACCTAGATTGTGGCAATCATCTCAACCTTTAGGAAGTAAAATATAAAATTAATTTTCTATTTAGAAATTTTTCTTCAAAAGCTACCTAACAGAAATCTTCAAACAAAAAAAAACATCCAAATCGAAATTTTTAAAGTCTTCAGAAATGAATGCTAATCGATCGGTATTTATGGTAAAGAACGTCTACTACTTCGGGATATTCGTTTGAAATTTAAATAAACTCTGATATACATATGTATGTATATAAAAGTTATACAAAATATCCTGCAGGCTAGGCAAATAAAATTCACAGTTACATATATTTATCAGCAGTTTTGTTTAATTTTCTTTTTTAAATTATTTTAAAAATTTTTACTGCCTATTCAACCGTGCTGTCCTTTTTTTCAAATATCTTATGAAAATAAATACCCGTTGCGCATTTCGAGAGGTGTAGATACGTTTGAATGTTCAGAGCACAATTTTTATGGACGTACCATTTTCACTTGACATGTCCAGCAGGAGAGCTTTCAATCACGAAGCGAATAAATAAACCACACGCAGATGCACACATCGACCGACATTCGCTTCGGTTGCACTTCCGCTAAGAAAAAAAAATTTTTTAATAAACAAACAAACAAACAAGAGTTGCTGGCACAACAATAATAAACG
>NW_016193370.1:0-3297 GCF_001687245.7 Rhagoletis zephyria | reverse complement strand
TGAAAAATAATTTAATGATGTTAGATTTTATTTCTGTGCCCATTTCGTTATAACTCGTTATTTTTTAAGCGAGTTAAGGTATTAAGGCCGTTGAAAACTATGAAATTATAAAATTTCGCCTGCGCGCTAGGCATACGAAAGATATCAATCCCTCTAAGTTTACCTTAAAATGGTTCCAGGTATACGACGCGTGAACGTGTAACCTTCTTGGAGGTGCCACGGCGGGTTCTAATATTTCCAACTCAAATTTAGTAACCTGGCCTTGATAAAATACCACTTTTCATTACTGTAGCAAATGCCTCCCTTTTCCATTTAATGAAATTTATTCTGTCAGTACGGCACTTATAAAATAAATCTCCATACCAAATTTAAAATACTTCGAGAGATTTTCTATCCTTCCAGAGATATGTATTAATAAGTTTTTAGTATGTATGTGAGGCGACATGGCCCCTTTTTTAATACATCACATTTTTTCCATGAGCAATTGATACATTTTGCATACACAACTCCATACCAAGTTCCAGTATTCTTCCACAAACACTTACAGGGATATGTGGCAAGAAAAAGTAAATTTGTACTGGAAGTGCCACGCCCCTTTTTCTTATAACCCTAATCTTCTTACATACCCCAGTACCAAGTCCCAGTACTCTACCTTGAACACCTTTAGAGATAAGCAGTATAAAACAGTAAATTTGTACGGCAGGAACCATGTCCCCTTTTCGAATAACGCAAATTTTTCTCCATGAGTATGGAATTAATTTTGTATACACATCTCGGTGCCAAGTTCCAGTCCTCTGCAATAAACACCTCCAGAGATATGCAGCATAGAAAAATCAATTTGCATGGGAGTTGCCACACCACCTTTTCCAATAACTCTCATTTTTCTCCATGAGTATGGTATTAGTTTCACATACATACATACATATGTATTTCCATACCAAGCTTGAGTGCTTTACCCCAAACATTTGAAGAGATATGCAATATGAAACTTTCAGTTAGTATGGGAGGTGCTACGCCTCTTTTCCAAAAACGTCCATTTTTCTCCGTCAATATGAACATGATTTCACACAGTGTTGGCAAACTGTTAATCTGATTAACGATTAAAAATTAAGGAGTAAAATGTTAATCGCGTTTGACGATTAAAATTAATTAGTCGTAATCAACTGTACGATTAATGATAACATTTTTTTAATCGTTAATCGCTGGCTGCGATTACGTTTTATTTGTATAAAAGCGCGGGGTGAAACCCGCGGGTATAAGCTAGTTTCACATAAATTTTAATTTGTCAATAGCATTTTTAATCTTAATAATTTATCAAGAAAAGAGCTTTTGATTTCTGTGCTAGAATACCAATTCTTGATAAATAATAAAAAATTGACAAATTATAAAGATTTTCAATTTANTAATTTATCAAGAAAAGAGCTTTTGATTTCTGTGCTAGAATACCAATTCTTGATAAATAATAAAAAATTGACAAATTATAAAGATTTTCAATTTATCAAGTGCACAGAATCGGGCTCTTGTTAGTTTATTTATAAAGGCGTGGTATATTAAAAAGTTGTTTTTATTTTATTTATTTTCTTTTTTTTTGTGTCTTGTCTGTATAAAATTTTACAATAGATATTAAAATAATTCAAGACACGTTAAAACACCTTAAAAGGCTTTCAAACGCCTCAAAACGGCCACTGGAGCTCAAATCAGCCAACTGGTCCCAAATAGGAAGTAACGAAAGTAACCAGTTTCGGATGAGTCTAGATTTCAAAAAATTTGAGGTAAAAGTGTCACCGCATCCATACTCAACTCCAATGTAAAATATATTAAGGAACCATCCTAAAATTAGGACTATTTTAGGATTTTAAACCTTTTGATATTTTCTTCCCCAACTTTGACTATCTCTGGTGAAAAAAAAATGTTCTGAGCTATAACTTTACATTACATAGAAAAATTGCTCATTTAATAAAGATTTCAGAAAGGTGCCACTCTTACTGTTTTGAATAGAAAAACAAGTTATAGACGCTTTTGTGGGTAAAGGACTGGACACGCTAGAATGTATTTAATAGATTTATATTTAAGTTGCTCTTGTTGCCGACCAATGACATGCTAAATATTACAAAGGTACATTATTACCTGCTCCTGACATTATATTATGTTACTTACCGAAATTCGGACTAGAGCCTATATCTATCAATATTTTTTGTGAAGGATGTGTTCACGTGAAATAAAATAAACATGAGTTGTTTGAAGAAAAATGTATTCATTTATTGATAAAATATACTCNAAATTCGGACTAGAGCCTATATCTATCAATATTTTTTGTGAAGGATGTGTTCACGTGAAATAAAATAAACATGAGTTGTTTGAAGAAAAATGTATTCATTTATTGATAAAATATACTCAACTTGGCGACCTTCTACTCTAATACAAGCTCGGCACCTTTTAAGAAAATACGCTTTTAGAGATCTTAAACTCAATTGGGCTATCTAAGCAGCTCCATTCATTTGTTCCCGCAAATGCTCTTCGTTTTGCATAAATTTTGTCCTTAAGACAGCTCCAGTAGAAAAAATCGAATGGATTCAGGTCTGGCGATCGAGCGGGCCACGTGATTGGCCCGTATCGTCCAATCCATCGGCGAGGATAACCTTCGTCTAAATCAGTGTTGCCAGAACTTTTCAGGGCGACCGGCTAGATTGGACAAAAAAAACGGCTAAAAACGGCTAAAATGTTTCAACCAGAATTAAATTTTTTTAAATACATAAACAACAATTAGAAAGACTAGTAAATCTATTGATTTTTTTTGGTTAATAACGATTATTTATACGTAGCTAAGCTGTACACCACTTTATTTTTGTTTAACAAAGGAAACTGTCGTTATACGTAGCTAAGCTTCACATCAGAAGTCATGTTTGCATTACTTAAATATAAAAACAGAGATAAATTACAAACTTATAGCGTTTTCTTTTCTATTAAAAAATTTTGCCTTAAAAATATTGGATCATTTTCAGTAGGTTGCTTTTTGTCCCGCAAAATGGTTATATTAGCTGAAAGTATGGCACTTTTGCTTAGTCGGGGGCAATATTTTGAGAAATGAACACGCAAAGTGTGAAAGCAGAAGGTAGTTTAATTTATTGACATTCGTTGTTGTTGCCGATCACTTCACTTTTAACAAGTTTATGACATTTAATTAAAATCATGCCACCACATTCACTAGCACAAAAATTTTTGTTTCTTAAAANAATGAACACGCAAAGTGTGAAAGCAGAAGGTAGTTTAATTTATTGACATTCGTTGTTGTTGCCG
>NW_016193369.1:0-3297 GCF_001687245.7 Rhagoletis zephyria | reverse complement strand
AGACAATACGAACTAATGATACGTAAAGACGAGACATATAGACAGACAAGCGCCTGACATTCGTAAGTTATTCACATCATTTATGCTTTCAAACTAACACTTCGACATACATATTTCAATCCATCCATTCACTGAATAGTTCTCATTTGTCTGCCAATTGATGCTTTGTGCTATTTACAAATCTCAGCAGGCTTTTTAATTTCTCTTTTTTTTAGGATTTGCCTTTTGGCCCGAATGGCATGTGCCAATGAAATTATATGAGAATGGCAGAACAATGAATTTAAAGTGTCTGCACATATGAATATGGTGGTACTGGTGCTTTGGCTGGCATAAACCCGGCAGGAAAGAGTGAAAAAAACGATATTTACTTACTTTCCTAAATTTTTGAAATGTACTGGAATTATTTTATATTTCTGAAATAGAAAAATGAATGAAAAATAATTTATATATTTCAAATAGCTCATTTAAAAAAGCAAAAAAAAATTAAATTTAGAAATTCGCTACTGCCACGCGAATGATTCGACGACATCGAAAGCTTTTAAATTTGAGATTTTACAAAGGAAATAGTTAATAAAAATTGCCGTTGCCAGCAAGCAAATCATACAAATTTATGCAAAGCGTGCTCTGACAGAGAGTACAAACAACGCCAGGATGCCTTCTCCGCTTCACACACATACTTGGCTGCAGCGTAATTTGTATGTATGTATGTACTTACGTTTGTTTGTTTGTGTGAATGTGTGTGATGGAGCGTGCGCTCGCACACAAATCCTTTTAATTGAAAACGCATTAGCGACGTTCGTGCCATTTGAGGCGAGACGCGCCTACCACCAACGCCCTTATGCTACAGCCCTGCTGTCTCCAATCACCAAACACTACACATCTACATACATATGTATGTCTATACACCACTGCCACCCACAAATTTCCTCGCTCGTATCATTCAAAAAAGCATTTTCATTATGCCATTCACTCTGTTATTTTACGCGTCTGCAATGGGCAGCAGCCTTTTTCGAGGCAAATACTGTTTTTTTTTCTTCTTAACATTTTTCAGCAGTTTTTGCTTGCTGCTATTACTGCTGCTTCCAATCCTTCAATCGCATTTTTTTGTTGTTGTTGTGCAACTATGCTGATGCGCCCTAAGCCAAACTATCAAATGCGCTAAGCCAGGCACTCAACACTCGGCGGCTCGTAGACATTTATTCATGGCAGTCTGCTGATGCTGTTCAAGTTGGTGTGTGTATGTGTGTGTGTGTGTTGGTGCTGGTGTTGCCGGGAGTTTGCTGGTATGTAGTGCAGTAGGCAGTTGATCCATGGCGACCACACTCTTGCCAATACTCATTGCCTACAACTGACGGCATGCGGCAGCCATCGGTAGTTTAGAAAAAGCAGCAATGGTCTCAAGCGTGTGGCAAAAAAAAAAAAACATACGTGTATATAAGTCGAGTACTGCATCTGCAATAAAAACAACTATTATACACTAGAGCAATACCAACAACAAATGGCAATCAGGCGACAGCAAATGAAAATCAATTGGAAATCTTTATTGGCAGTGATTGAACTTTGTGCTGTGACGCGGCAAGTTGATGCCTTTTTTCTGCCAACATTAACAAAAACAACGCCGATTTTTTTGTGCAGCGCTTTTAGGGTTCGCACTGTGCTGACTTTTGCTGTCTTTAAAAATATTTTTTTGGGCTTTTACAATTCTAGTAGAAAACCTATTGCACCCGAAACTATAAAGAGATAGCTTAGTTTTTCGTATCATCGCAGTACAATTTATAAAAGAGGTTTTGGTATATTGTTCAAAAATTTTGGGATACCATCTTTTCTGTTTCAAACACTCTTGGAAATATTTGATTTCAAGCATTTCTCCTTGTTTCCTACACATAAGAAAAAACAATCAATCAAATGTTTTCGGCACCTATTCTTCTTCACTGACGCCCTGAAGAGTAGATTAAAATTTCCAATTTTCGCAGGCCATGAACATTAAATCGCTAGGGTACCGTGGCGAATTCACACCCAATACTTTCCCCTATTTTAGCCCCTTTACCTAGCTGTGATACCAGAAAAGATAATAAGACCTGCAAATTGAACTCCTCAAATATCGGGCAAATAATAAGCACCTTCGGACCTCGACGGTCACGTCACAGTGACGCAGTTGAAATTTTGAAAAAGCAGGGTCATATTTTATTTATTTCAATCAATTAATATACATACATATGTACATCACCAAAAAAGTGGCAGGTTTTCTAGCGGAATCATAAAATCGATCATATAATAAGACTTTGGACAATATATTTTGAAAAAAATATTAAGATTTAAATTCTTATGTTTATTTTTCAACCAGAATTTGTGTAAAAATGCGCAGAAGATGTTCAAGATTTGATTTTGGACGTAAGATGTTTAAAATATACACATAAATATGCACATGAAATGTTTAATATTGAAGAAATTTTAAAATTAAAAATATATTTCTAACTAATAATAAACATTAAGTGCTCATATTTACTCCATTTTCAACAATTTATGTGTAATTTTGCTCTACACGACAAATTTGGTATGTAAAAGTAAACCACCAGTGTTTAATTTTATTACATGGTGGTGTAAATTTGCACACATTAGGAGAGGAAACTGGTTACCTCTCTTTATGTGCGTAAATTTAAACAAACATTTTTTAGAGAAAATTTTAAACATTTTATGTATAAACTGTGAAATTGTGAACAAAAAATGTTTAGAATTCAAGAAACAAATTTGAAATTGTTTCTACGCCGCACATATGAAAAGTAAAAGTAAACAATCAGTGTGTAATTTAATTAACACGGTGAATAAATTTGCATTCAGTCTTCTTCTTCTTCTTTTATGGCGCTGTAACCGCCTAAGCGATTTTGGCCGAGTTCAGCAAAGCACGCCAGTCGTTTCTCCTCTGTGCCAACTAACGCCAATTGGAAACGCCAAGTGAAGCCAAAAAAAAATTTAAATATTTCGTTTCATAGATAATTTTGATGGGTATATGTGTGTTTTTTTATTTTTTCCTCGCCCTGTCCTCGAGATATTTGGAAAATTATTAAATCTATTTGTTCTTGTGCTTGTGCTGTAAAGTTTTTTAAAATGTTTTAATCAAAATCAATTTTCATGTTTATTTATTTTAAATTTAGGCAAAAAAGAAACAGTAATATACTGCAATAGAAAGTATATATACGAGCGTTAGAGTACCTTATGGATTGTGTGGTATGTTTAATACACTAAACGGACCATTTATTTCTAGTCTTTTCCGTTGGCTAAATGCCATTGTTTTTTGTT
>NW_016193368.1:0-3297 GCF_001687245.7 Rhagoletis zephyria | reverse complement strand
GTATATACATACATATGTACATAAATGTAGTATATATCTATTTCGATTTCGNCCGCTATGCGAACAAAGTTATAATACCCATGTGCACAAATGCGCTCGGGTGTAATTATTTCTTAAAACATTATTCTAAATGTATGTTTTGAGCAAATTGATTTCAAAAGTTAGAAATATGTCCCATTTTTCAAAAATGTATAATAATAAACATGTGAGTTTTTTAGCAATTTGTTTTCTGTAATTAAGGAAATATTATTATTATATATACATATATTCAGCGAAAAAATGTCTACAATCAATTTTTAAACCCTTTTCGCAATTGGTGTACTCTTGTAACCGGTAAATTTTGTTACCATCTCATAAGCTGGTAACAAAATATTGCCCCGCCCCGTGAAATATGCAATGCCAGAATTTCCACAATTCTTCATGGCTGAATTGCTGAATATATAGCATTACCAACGTTCCTAGAATCGCGGTGACATGAACAGGTAACATTTTTTGGTAATAAAATTTTCCGGTTACAAAATCTTCGGTTACGTGCAGAATAGACCTTTTATAGTTCTAAAAGTCTATAATACGAAGGGACAGATGCCGGTAATGAAATTCTTAAGTTTTTTCAAGCAAGAGTTTTAAAAACTCAATTCTATTGACATTGTTTTATATTTCTATATACAGTTCACTAGTTTCGAATCTAATTTATGTAAATGTATGTATCAAGATGTGTCCTTTGTGCTCGACGGTTGCGATGTTTGTTTGGACAAATTTCGCACCAGTCATTAGCCATGGGTTAATGTCAGAAAACGTCTATACATACGCGTTGAAATACATACATACGTATACATATATGTTTTTTTTTCAATTCCAGATATGTTTAAACTTTGAAGTATAAAATATATCAACCCTGGGAAAAAAGTATTAGTACTGAATGGTAAAAACGTGTGCATTCATTTTAAATATACAATCATGTGTGTGTGCGAATGCTTCTGTTACATTCACATTCCATACTGAATGTCAATCTACCATTCAAAAACACTACACAGTTTATTTGTTTTCAAGCATTTTAAGCCACTCAGGAATGAGGCTTTTTTTGTACAAACAAACAATCAAAATTTTGAAAAGAATGTCGAGTGAATGCAGATCCTATTGATTCAATCATTTTACAGCTCTGGCTTGTAGTTATTTACGAGCTAGGGGCGAAAAACGAGAGTTTCATGAACGGGGCACGGTTTCTGGCTTTTGTTCATTTCTCCAGCTTTTGTAGGAATCATTATGGCTTTAGATAAGTCCATCCTGCTATGCATGAGGAGCCTCTTCGCCTTGCTTCAAGTGGTGGGACTTGTCCATCTATAACCTGGACATTAATAGATCCTTTATGCTTTGAGTGAAGCGCTTGACTGTTTAAGTATATTAAACTGTTGTACTTTGCCTCCAGCATTGCAGCTAATTCAGTTTGATAGGCGCCGCAGTATTTCAGCCTCCGACTGTGCTGAGAATGCGCCACCTCTTTCCATATTTACTAGTTTTGAGCCCATTAGTGTAGAAGTGGAATGCTCCATTTTTCCAGGCGCCGCTTCTGACCAGTATTCTCTTCATGGAATAGATATTTTATACCTCTTTGTAAAATTTTGTCACAGTTGGCCGTGATTGGTCCTTTAAGACAGTGTCAGACGATTGGGCATTTGCCCAAAATTTCATGCAAATCGTATCCCACTTGTGTAAATGTACAAATATTTTTATTTATCCCGATCACGAAAAACGATTTGCTAAAATGTTTCAATAGAAGTTCGCTGTATTGTACCAATCGTGTGACTATTTACAAAAAAAATTGTATCCAAATTTTTTTATTTTGTACCAATAGCCGTATATAAGAAATGTACAAGTATGTATGTATATGTATACAAATGACCGAATCCGAGACGTCAAAATTAATTTTTTCTGTATGTAAAAATTCGATACTTTTCAAATGAGACTATGGTTATAAAATGGATTGGTCAAATTGGCATATATACATACATAGGTACACGTTAATGTACATTAGGGTGGTCAACATTTTTTCCAGCTATTCCACAGAATTGCAGAACATAAAAATTTGTTTTTCAGCTAGAAAAAGATGTATCTTTTTTTTTTGAATCCGTTAAAATTTAACCGTGCCGCCTGAGCTTTAAAGTTTTCCATATATTTTACATGGGGAATATAAAATTTTTGCTATAATTTGATCGAATAAGAATACTTCCCTTCAGAGATCTTCAGACACACACATTTTGCTAACTATTTTGTAATCTCTTATATACAAAAACGTGTTCTTAAGTTTCACGTTATGAAAAAATAGTAAGTAAAATTTTAAAAGTTATATTTCGTTATCTGAAATGCAAAAAGACGTAACAAACATCGTCATGAATTTTTCCATTTTCTTTTTTGCATTTCAGGTGACGATGTATAGCTATGCATAATATTTTAGTTTTTGAAGATTTCTGAAGGGAAATACATATTCTTATTTGATCAAAAAATCATTAATTCTAACGAATCTATAGCAATTAAATATTAACCAACTTCAATATAAAAAAACACGGGTCTCCTTATTTTCGATACACTTCAATTTTGAGGGGTGGCAACACGAAAATTCCATGGAGTTGATTTTCCTGTGCATTTTTGGGCTACCCTAATGTATATACTACCTTGCATGGGCGGGAATTCCTTAAATCGAGAATTCGTACTTTTGCTCATAATAATGAACGCAAAAAATCTCGTCGCACTTAATAACTAAGCAGAGCATCTTCCTACACACAAAAAAGTTAAAAATGTGAAATCAAGGCATGAACACAAGTGGGGATGGCGGTATTTTTGTAGTTACCCGCTGGAGTATGCCATTTCCAGTGAAATAAATAAGTAAAAATAAGAGTCAAACACAACAAAAAAAAACACACACACTCACACCTGAAAATAAAGGCAAAAAGAAATCGAAAAGGTTTGTGCCGGCACACAACCACTTTTAAGGGCAAAACGTGATCGACGAATTTCGCAGCTCGTATTCATTCAACAAAATTTCAAAATAAATAAAAAAGGAAGGTTAGAAGACATGCTGACTGCTGCACAGCGCACAGGCCGGGAACTGAACGTGGTAAGTGATGGCGCATGCGCAGCTTTGTGGTTTCACAGCTTCACAACTTTACAAGCCGGAAGGATGGTTGGTTGCAGGGCTGCCAACTATACTTGGCTATGAAGTGCCATATTGAGAATAAAAAAAGTGCCAAAATGTGCCAAAAAAGGTGTAATTTTTTTAATTCTTCCCATTTAGCATTAAAA
>NW_016193367.1:0-3297 GCF_001687245.7 Rhagoletis zephyria | reverse complement strand
TCTAAGACCCGACTACAAGCTACTAGAGTCCCGGTTAGAAGAAGTTTGAGGATTGCACAGGATGCACCACACTTTGTGTCTACTGTGCATACTGTAATTAATGATCATTCCTCGATGGCGGTACTGCACGGACGGTCACACGTAATGCCCTAGAATACTGAGAATGGAGCGCAGTTTTAAGCTCAGTACACTCTGAAACCATACTTGGGCCGAGAAGGAAAGAGAGAGATAGATCCATTCATCACTGCACCTTCCTTCTCCCTCTTCCTCTGTAATGAGAAACAGTTTGCTCAAACACATAAACTGCTTCTGTGTTTGCGTTATTAATTGGAGAACAATTTAAATTAACGTGTCTGCACCACACAACACTACACTCAACGGGAGAAGTTTTGAGCCCTCTACGGCGGCGTACATTATCCAAGTAAAGTGCCTGTGTGCACAAACACAAATCCAAGGATAATCATCTTGTGTTCTGCNGCTTCTGTGTTTGCGTTATTAATTGAACAATTTAAATTAACGTGTCTGCACCACACAACACTACACTCAATTGGAGAAGTTTTGAGCCCTCTACGGCGGCGTACATTATCCAAGTAAAGTGCCTGTGTGCACAAACACAAATCCAAGGATAATCATCTTGTGTTCTGCAAAAAAACAAAAGTTGGTGCTATACCATCAGCAGTTAAATGCACAGCCACTCGAAACATGCAATACATTGGACATTGCATTTCAGAGAGGCAAATCTGAGGCTTTAGTAGAGATAGAGGAGGACACTCTTCTACCCACCACCACCTTCCTCTTCCTTTGACCGCCACCGTACCAAAAATGACCACCTCAACGTGAGTGCTGAAGAGCAGCAGACAAACACTGGATTACATTAGAGTCGAGTGAATGAAAAGGAAAGAAAGGCAGCAGCAGCACACAGACAAACAATGAACACATCACAGCAGAGGGGGCTGCAGTGACGGCGAGAAGGTGCAAGACTGCTAATGCACAGCATGTCTAGGTAAGCGAAGGAAGAAGGATACCTGGCAGAGGATGCGGCAATGATGCTGACAGAAGGAGAGAGAGAGGATGGCCAGTGTGAAATGCGTGCTTCTCGTCCTAGACCTTCATTACTAGAGGCAGCAGCAGCCTAACGCACAACAGAGTCACACTGAGAGACAGACAATGAAAGACCACAATGGAAAGAGAGAAAAGCACAATGTCTGCTAGCGAGTAATGTTTGCAAACCAAAATAGATGCGGACAGTGTGTGTGTGTGTTTGTGGAAGCAGTGTCGATGATTAGCGAGGAGATGGCAACGAGGTGTAGTGTGAAGGAAGGAAGAATGTGCCAGTTGGTGCACACAGCAAACTGTACTGAAACCAGCCGTTGTGTTCATCATCGAGAGAAGCGGACACACAATGGNAAAGACCACAATGGAAAGAGAGAAAAGCACAATGTCTGCTAGCGAGTAATGTTTGCAAACCAAAATAGATGCGGACAGTGTGTGTGTNTACTGACAGAAGGAGAGAGAGGATGGCCAGTGTGAAATGCGTGCCTCTCGTCCTAGACCTTCATTACTAGAGGCAGCAGCAGCAGCCTAACGCACAACAGAGTCACACTGAGAGACAGACAATGAAAGACCACAATGGAAAGAGAGAAAAGCACAATGTCTGCTAGCGAGTAATGTTTGCAAACCAAAATAGATGCGGACAGTGTGTGTGTTTGTGGACGAAGTGTCGATGATTAGCGAGGAGATGGCAACGAGGTGTAGTGTGAAAGAAGGAAGAATGTGCCAGTTGGTGCACACAGCAAACTGTACTGAAACCAGCCGTTGTGTTCATCATCGAGAGAAGCGGACACACAATGGGCACCATGTGCCACTGGTGCCGCTGAAATGACCAGTAGGCCTCGCACACAATTCAACGCCAAAGAAGGCAAAAGAACACGCAGACACACACACACATGCCTCTCACTCGGACAATTATGGGCAGCCAGATTTATGCAAAAAAGAAGAAAGAAAGAACGGCATCCACTGAGCAGAGAGAAGAAGCACATTACACAGTGTCCGATGATGAGATTCCCTCGACTAGAGGGAGCTATCAAGTTATGCGAAGAATGTCTACCCAATGACAGAGATGCTCAGTACAGCACTGANGACACGCAGACACACACACACATGCCTCTCACTCGGACAATTATGGGCAGCCAGATTTATGCAAAAAAGAAGAAAGAAAGAACGGCATCCATTGAGCAGAGCGAAGAAGCACGTTACACAGCACATCATCCCCAGCACATCTCTCTCTTTCACTGTGCAAACAACTGTTTTACGAGAACTCAAACAAGCGGAGGGTGCCATTTGGCGAGCAGTGTGGACTGACTGACAAAGTGGACAGCAGTCGCAGTGGGAGACACCACCGAAATCAGGTCATCTCAATGAGAATGTGTGCACTGCGGCTGCCTGTGCCNTTGAGCAGAGCGAAGAAGCACGTTACACAGCACATCATCCCCAGCACATCTCTCTCTTTCACTGTGCAAACAACTGTTTTACGAGAACTCAAACAAGCGGAGGGTGCCATTTGGCGAGCAGTGTGGACTGACTGACAAAGTGGACAGCAGTCGCAGTGGGAGACACCACCGAAATCAGGTCATCTCAATGAGAATGTGTGCACTGCGGCTGCCTCTGCCATTTGGAAACACTGTCTTTTTGTTCTTCTCTGTATGTGCTGACCCATTGAGCAGAGGGTGACAGCGACGACGAGGCGGACAGTGTCACCAGAGCGGCAATTAGCAACCCTCGCACACTATCCTATCGATTGTCCTCCCTCTCTGGACACCGATCTCTTCTGGTCACGCTGAGTGTTTGCGTAATCGCAGTGCATCACTGCCTGGCGTTCATTCTTTCCGTTTGCAGTTGGCAGTAATGCAAATCAAATTGATTCGGCAAGCAATCACCATTATCAAGGCAGCGCAATGTCAACCATCTGCCGTTAAAGCAGAAGAGCAGCCTGACTTGAGTTGGCGTGCAACACCGGAGAGAAGGCCGCCAGAAAAGGGGCAGCAAGCGGAGCTCATCACTGATGATGACAAAGTTTCCGTCAGAGCATTCATTCATTTGGCCGTTCACATTGGCGAATCTCAAAATGACTACTTTTTGCAGGAAGAAGTATGTACCAATAAAGCCTGATCTAAAAACGAGGTGAACCAAGCGCACAGAGAACTCATTTCCGAGATCGATTCTTTGTGCGATTGAGCGGCAGAGTTTCGTCGTTAGTGTACAATGGCAGCGGCAGAGACAGTCGTACCTAGTGCCAGT
>NW_016193366.1:0-3297 GCF_001687245.7 Rhagoletis zephyria | reverse complement strand
AGTCCGTGGGTAGCCTCGCTGACGTTGGCGGTCGCCGTCGCGCGCGCGCGCTCTGTGCCATTTGGTGAATATATTGTACGCGCAGTAGGCTGGTGTCGCACGATCATCATGACTTGGTGTCGCCAAACGTCAGTCAAATGGTCACTTTGGCGCATGACATGGTCTTTAATGTTACAGCAAATCGACAGTAATAACAACGGCAGCAACAGCAACTACAACAACTAAAAACAATGCAGTTTTACACATGCGCAATCCATATTTGCATATCTACATACTACACATATATTCTTAAGGCAAATAGCTGGACATAAAACGTAGTGCGCCAGTAAAAAAAAATCATCGAACTAATGTCAAGATTGCCAACTTTTTATAGGCACAAATACTGGTAGGAGAGATATGGAGAAAACACTTCTTAGCGCTGTACAATTAAGGACGTTAACCAAATGTTAAGAGACCAAGCCTTGTCCCTCTCTACGAAGAGGGTCCTTGTTTTTCATTTGCTTACCGAGCGCACGATCTACAGGCTGACACTAATTATTTTTAATCACAACGCTTGCCACCCTTCCGTCCATCCGCAGGAAGGTTCAGCCCGCGTGAAAGGCGGGAGATTGTTTGGTATCGAGATCTAAACATATTTTTGTCAGACGATTATTGAGTTTTTATATTAGTTGCTGAATCAATTTTTGAGAGAGAGGATAGTATCGCTTTTTTAATGCTGAAAAGGAAAGGGTCGAGTACAACAAAAATTACTTCTTCTGCATTTGGTATGCCTTATTTGATCTCTGCACTAACCGAAAACGATTTTTCTCTCAGATACAAACAGTGGTTTTCGAAAACTTTAGTTTCAGTTCTTCATTCAAAATTAAGTTTAGTTGTCAACCCTGTGTGTGTGTGTGTGCGTCTATAATTTTTGTATTACAGCAATAATGTCTAAACCATTTGGGCATTTGTTTTTATGGATTTTATTCCGCTATTTCTATGTAATTATTCAAAACGTTGCTGAATTAACAATTATCTAATAGAATGAGTCATCAATAGGCAATAAGTAAACATACGTATATAAGTATGTATGTATGTAATGTGCATGCTCACGAAACATAGTGGTCACCGAAAATTGATAGGCAATTAGTTGTATGACGAATAATGAGCGACGAGTAGAACTCATGTTGCCTCAGGTTTAATAAATCGGGACCGCATCTATCATTAGATTCGATTTTTTAAAAGGAGGAATAAATAAATATATGATTTGCCAACGGTCCAACGATATAAATTTATTGTAATCGAAACCTGGATACCCCAGCACTAGAGTAGAATTATCGGGCAGCAAAATCTTGGTTAAAATTGGCGCCCGATCAATCACCCTGCAAATCGTTTAACACGCCAAAAGAAAAATGATCCATTTTGAAGCGAAGCTGTAAATTACCGAGTCTATTAACGTGACGTGGCTGGGCAGCATCTCTAAAGAACAGTTATGGTATTCATCGTGTCTACGCTGACATTCGCGCCCTCTATCGACACGATACGGAAGTGGTCTGTGATTTACGACGATGCACGGGACCCGCTAGCATTTGTGGAACAATTAGAGGAGTTTGCCGAGGTATACGAGTTGGATATAGGCCTATTTTCTTTCGATTTTCGTATGTAATTTTATCAAAGTAATTTTTATCTAATGAAACAATATGAAATCCGTAACTTCGTCTTAGGAATCGCGGGAATCAAAGCTCTGTCGCTCCCTTTAGCATTGCAAGTCTTGCGCTATTGTTGCCTGCACAAAAAAATTAAGGCATTGATTTGCACATAGGGGTCACTATTATTGAACAACATGACGGTCAGGTGTTGCCTAGATACCTCGCTTAGCCCTTTGGAGTACCATCCACGACTTCAGTTAGTCTGCTACTCCCCAACATAGCCGCATTCCAAGTCACCGATCCGCTGTCAAAGCGGTTGTTCCACATTGCGGCCTTGTGGAGCGGTTTGTCGCCGTTCGCGGAGCTTTTCTGTCGCCGTTCACGGAGCTTTTCTGTCGCTTGACTGGGAATTTCATATTTTTTGCAGGCTAACGTTTGCAATAGAACTCTCACGGTTTGTTGGTTCACCGACGGCTCTCAAGCGCTGGGCTATGCTCAGTGTAGCTTTATATGTATTGCTATAGAGGAAATAGAAGGAAAGCTCCACTTTTTTTGAATTTTTTCACCCGTTGTTGGTTCCACTTCTTTGCGGGGGCTTGATAAAAGCTCTCTCTCTCTCTCCCACGTTGCTCTTATGACTATTTTCCAATTGGGTCTAGCGAGCTACTTCCCCTCTTCTTTTTGTTCATCTTTCTAGAATGAAAAAGGTTAATTAAAAAACGGCTGCGTCTAATTTGGCACCACAAGCGTTTGTCGGTATGGGGCGGGACTAAAAAACTTCGCCAATTGCCTCTCTCCTTTGCGAAGTTACGCCTGGTTTCCCCCAGAGTGCAAACTGATCTTTCCGTATTTAGTACGTCCATTGTGTTCGTGGGCGCTCTCTCTTTAGTTTTATTGATTTTTTTTTTTAGTTTAATGTTTTTTATAGAATTACAGTGAAACCCGTTTGTGTCCACCTCAGAAAGGATTACCTAACCCTTACTTTAACATTAAATTTTTAAGTTTGTACTTACGTACAGTACTAAATGATAAAAAACAAACTTTATATCTCGTAGAAAATAAAATAAGAATGCCAAAAATAGCTGTAAAACACAAATAAAATATTCTATGGTCCAATAAATTTTCTGAATTTTTGGACAGGTTTTATGCCTGTTCGGGGTAGATAACATTTATGCGGCTTTTAGATGTTTTAGCTTTTCGTAGGTGTTGGCTGTGAGACGTTTCACTATTTGTAAGATGACGCTCGCCGTAGCGCTTTCTACCATTCGGAAATAAGTATAAATTATTAGCACAAATATTTCTTCCTTTAACACATCCGTCTACACATCTGAATAATTCCGTAAATTAAAAGCTTTCAAATTTGACTTTACTGGATGCAACATTTT
Organism: Rhagoletis zephyria; assembly: GCF_001687245.7. Classification (NCBI taxonomy): domain Eukaryota; kingdom Metazoa; phylum Arthropoda; class Insecta; order Diptera; family Tephritidae; genus Rhagoletis; species Rhagoletis zephyria. Next base: position 284 of record NW_016193366.1, on the reverse strand, counting down.
TCTCACAGAAAATCTCTTGAATCAGAACTGATCGAAGCAATAAAAGAAAATAAAAAATACTTAGATTCCATTTAAATAACATACTCCTAAAGCGTCTAATTTTCATTTTAGTATTAATAGTTAGCTTTATGTATGTATATCTGGTAAATAATCGCTTAATAAATTGCTAAAGTGATGAGTGAGTGTCTCAGCAAAATTATGGCGATTGAAGGAGACATGTTGAATACCAATTTCGGACAGGTTCCGACACGTTGATGATCTGTAATTTGCTCGCAGCTTTTCAC
>NW_016193365.1:0-3297 GCF_001687245.7 Rhagoletis zephyria | reverse complement strand
CAAGTAAGAGCAGCGCTGTCTTCGGCTATGCCGAAGGCTTCATACCTTTCATGAACATCTGCAAATTTTACTTTGACAGATTACTGCTTTTGAATACATCTGCATACATCGATAGAGGAGTTACATACTTATATAAAAAATCGCATCTAAACAATCAGAGGTATGGAAGATATACTTTATATGGCACCAATCTAAGTGATTTTTTTTAAATTTCTCTTCAGTTGTATAAATAAAATCTAAATCTATAAATATATCTATATACAATCGTACTCAGACAACTTACATATCAAATTAAAGTACTCGATATGAAACTTTGCACAAACATTTCAGATTTAAAAACCATTCGATTTATGTACATACATACATATTTGCACGGAAAGATTTTTACAATTTTACACTGAGCAATTTTAAAATGTAAAACTGAACCTCACACAGGCATTCTAATTTTCAATTTCCAACAACAACAATTTTGAACAATTCATTTCTTTATTTTTAATTCTGTACAATTTTAAAATGCTGGAAAACTTAAAAAAACTCCTGGCGGACGAACTGAGGGATCGGTAAAGTATTTTCCACTCTCGATAAATATGCGTTTCAGAGAATCTGATTCTTTTAGTATTATTTTGTGGGTTAGCGAAGGGCGAGAACTCTCGCCTGTCTCAAAAATTAAGATAAGTGCCACAAGAGATTATTTTACGAGTCGATTAGGTATTTAAACCTCAGCCTGGTGTAATTAATCAAAACTACTTGAAGGATCGATCAATTTCGTGTCCTAAGAATAAGCACTGTCGGTAATTAATAAAGAAATAGTTAATATGTCGTTCGGAGAAGAAAATTTTTACTATGGCGTCGATATCTACTGCCGTTTCTTAATATCCACAGGAGCAAGTGGAGTCGGGAGTAACACACCTTATGACTTGATACTAAAAGTTAGAGCAGTTGTGATTTTAATCCCCGACCTAAATATGTTTTTATGTATATATGAAGGGTTAGTTAATGGTCTCGCCTAATAGTTAAAGAACTACAATATAAAGGTTTGGATGCCGCAAATCAATAAAGAAATATCCAGAAATTTAGACCACGAGCACCCTGATTTTCAGGGATTATTACTAGTTACAATTACTCTGAGATGTAGTTACAGATTTCAAAGTTGATTTAATGAATATGAGAGTCTTTAAATTATTTTTAAAAATGGATATTGCGAGAACTTCGCAACATTTTTTAAAAAATTTCAACGGTTTGACTGAAAACACGGAAGTTTTAATTCAAAAAATCTATCTTTATTCGCTTTATGAATTTCTGTTTGAAATAGAAAATTTGCAAAATCTAAAAACGTGAATATATACTTTATAGTAATTTTTTTTAGCCCATTTCCAAATTCACCATGAATTCTTCGCCACTTTAAAAGTTATGCTATTTTTATTGATGACAATCACTAGTTGTTGTTGTTGTTGTTGTTGTAACGGCTACAACAACCCCGCCCAGGAGGGTTGGTATCTCAGTCGTTGTCATCAAGTTCCACTAACGGCAGCCCCAGGAAGCGTGTAGCTTCTGTGGGGTTGGTCCACTAGGACAAGGCCGTTAGGGTTGTCGGGTTTTTCGGCCATGCGAAGAGATGTTTCAAGTCATGTGGGGTCTCTCCGCATGCCGGACACTTATTTGGCACATTTTCATTCAATCTTCTCAGGTAGGAGTTTAACCTGCTGCAGTAGCCGGAGCGAAGTTGTGCTAGTATCGTTCTTGTCTCCCGAGGCAGATGAAGCTCCGTCACGTCTCTGTCCGGGGGTGGTATGCCTAGAACGGCATTCACAGATCTAGAGTCTGCATAACTCGAGACTGACTCCCTGTGAATGCCGTTCAGGACCAGTCGGTTAGCTGTCGGGTCCAGAGGTTGCTTGATGAACCTCTGGACTTCGTCCGTCAGTTNGGAGTCGGGAGTAACACACCTTATGACTTGATACTAAAAGTTAGAGCAGTTGTGATTTTAATCCCCGACCTAAATATGTTTTTATGTATATATGAAGGGTTAGTTAATGGTCTCGCCTAATAGTTAAAGAACTACAATATAAAGGTTTGGATGCCGCAAATCAATAAAGAAATATCCAGAAATTTAGACCACGAGCACCCTGATTTTCAGGGATTATTACTAGTTACAATTACTCTGAGATGTAGTTACAGATTTCAAAGTTGATTTAATGAATATGAGAGTCTTTAAATTATTTTTAAAAATGGATATTGCGAGAACTTCGCAACATTTTTTAAAAAATTTCAACGGTTTGACTGAAAACACGGAAGTTTTAATTCAAAAAATCTATCTTTATTCGCTTTATGAATTTCTGTTTGAAATAGAAAATTTGCAAAATCTAAAAACGTGAATATATACTTTATAGTAATTTTTTTTAGCCCATTTCCAAATTCACCATGAATTCTTCGCCACTTTAAAAGTTATGCTATTTTTATTGATGACAATCACTAGTTGTTGTTGTTGTTGTTGTTGTAACGGCTACAACAACCCCGCCCAGGAGGGTTGGTATCTCAGTCGTTGTCATCAAGTTCCACTAACGGCAGCCCCAGGAAGCGTGTAGCTTCTGTGGGGTTGGTCCACTAGGACAAGGCCGTTAGGGTTGTCGGGTTTTTCGGCCATGCGAAGAGATGTTTCAAGTCATGTGGGGTCTCTCCGCATGCCGGACACTTATTTGGCACATTTTCATTCAATCTTCTCAGGTAGGAGTTTAACCTGCTGCAGTAGCCGGAGCGAAGTTGTGCTAGTATCGTTCTTGTCTCCCGAGGCAGATGAAGCTCCGTCACGTCTCTGTCCGGGGGTGGTATGCCTAGAACGGCATTCACAGATCTAGAGTCTGCATAACTCGAGACTGACTCCCTGTGAATGCCGTTCAGGACCAGTCGGTTAGCTGTCGGGTCCAGAGGTTGCTTGATGAACCTCTGGACTTCGTCCGTCAGTTCATATAGATGCCTCCTGACGTTCCTAGGCGAGGGCTCCTCTGCAAGCAGCTGTCTGTTTGGGTGGCCACTTCTGTGGCTCCCGATCAGGAACTGCTTGCAGAGCATTATGTTGTGCTCCTTTACGGGGAGCATTTGCGCCTCGCCGTTTAGATGGTGTTCGGGCGACATCAGGAAGCATCCTGTCGCTGTCCTAAGTGCGGTGTTCTGTGCAGTCTGTAGCTTCGTCCACTGCGTCCTACTAGTCCCCGGCGACCANTTAGATGGTGTTCGGGCGACATCAGGAAGCATCCTGTCGCTGTCCTAAGTGCGGTGTTCTGTGCAGTCTGTAGCTTC
>NW_016193364.1:0-3297 GCF_001687245.7 Rhagoletis zephyria | reverse complement strand
TACGTTACTTATCTATCTATACATACACACATCTGCTTTTGCTTAAGGTTATATTTTTTCGCTTTTTTCTATCAATGTAGATCCCTACCTCTACCACTGTTCGTTTTAATAACATTCATGTTATTCTGTTTTTCTATTATCTTCATTTTTATCTTCATACTCTATCGATATAACGTCCATCAAAATATCGATAACAAAATCGATGACAAATTCGAAAAAATTTCAATAGCAATATCGATAATATCTTTGGTAGCTAAATCGATTAGAAATCCATAAACATCGATAACAAAATCGATAACAAAATCCATAAATATCGATAACAAAAGCAAAATCGAAAAATATCAATAACAAAATCGAAAAATATCGATAAGAAAATCGATAAAGTTTCACTTCTACAGTGTGGCCCAGGCGCACTTACTTTTTTTTTATTTGGAAGCGATTGTTTGCCAATTTGAAAAAAAAAAATGCCATTAACTGGCTTTATTGCAGATAAAGTCTTAAAAACTGAGTACATCGGTAAATAGGGATGTGTGTGTTGGCTTTTAGAAATAAAAGCGGCATCAACTTTAAATTTTTTGGAGCATATAATGAGTTTTAAAATATCCATCGTGTTTTCGTCCAGTGTGAGTATTGAGTATCTGCACGTTTAGAAGAAACCAATAAATGACGCACAAAAATGGAAATGATTTTTTTTCTATTAAAATTTCTTAAATCAGAGTGCAGCTTTTAAGAAGAAAATGCTCGATTTTTTCATTTTCATTAAGAAAATGTACAGCTACAGCAAAGTAGGTACTTTTTCAAGCAACAGATATAATGGAAAATATATCTTTTATTTTCTCTTTAGAACTGCAAATAGCCCTTGAGAGTAAAGTGAAATGTTTTTTAGTTTTCGATTTTTTTTCGACTTTTTCGAAACTTTTCGTAATGTCCCGAGATGACTCAGAATATTTTTGAGCACTTCTTGGAACACTTCGGCTGCGTTTCTTTATACATTCCGGATAATCCCATTTCACAGCCGGAATAAACAGAATGCGTTTGAAATATACGTCAACATATCATCAGGAACGTTCTAAAGAATAAATAAACAAAAAAGTTTATTCCAAACATTCAGAATGAATAAAGAAATGCAGCCTTCATGTTTTAACTCTCAGTATTTTTTGAAGAATTTGTTTGTTTTTTTTTTTTTATCATTCTGTGTTTGGTGTATATTTTCTTGACCATTTTCGGTATTGTTGTTTGAACCTTCGAGTTTTTCGTTAAACTTCAGATCTGGTCTTCCATTGTTAGCTTTGTTGCAACAAAAAATTACCCACCTGATTCTCCACTCCAAATGGTAAATAGTTCACTTCTGAAACGTTTTTTCGTAAAAAAAAATATTTTAGATTACAGAAAGGCTCGGGAATTTAGGTACATTTTTACCTTCATTTACATATTTTGATTTGATTGGCCTTGGAAACAGTTTTGGCTTATTTTATAATTTTTATTACAATGCCAGGGAGAAGACATGCTGATATAGGCCGTCGAAGTCAATCAAATGACAGACGGGCTACCTAACGTGGCACAGGGGCTGTCTACAAGCCAACTTTAGGTAGTAGGGCCGCTGTAGATCAGGAAACATCGGTTCTCAACTCCAAAACTTAAGTACCGGCAACGCTAACGACGACAAAGTTCTGTTGCCAACGGCTAGCAACACCAATGACATAAGCTGTTAAGTTGAAAACTTGTTGCTGAACGACTGAGGATTCAACGTCTGCAGAGGCATATCGGGGCAAGCAGCAGCAAAAGGAGGCGAGCCGGGCTCAGAAAGCCAGGAATAGTTTATATAACTCGGTTCACTTCCTCACAAAGAGGGATTTAATGAAAAAGTAGGAGAAGGTCGTAATAAAGTTCGAAAAAACTAACGCTACGACGCCCTCAACTTCTACCAAGAAACCGACGGGACAGCTGAAACCAAGTCCACTGGCCTCCAGGGAAGATCATATAAGAGAAGAAGATCAGACCAGCCGCCCATGAAAGAGGCGAAGAAGCCGAAACCATCGCCATCCTTCGACTCGTCCATGGATCTGCAAGTGGTCATAAGCGAAAAAGTTGATCGTGATGGCAAAATATCGTCGGAACATTGGCTACTTGTAGAGGCATAGCTCATGGACCTGATGCTTGAAGCCGAGATGGAAGAACTGGTTTTCGATGGAGCTGGCTGGCAGAAAGGCGTTGGCTGTGGCGAAAGGAAGTCGCTAGACATCAAAACGCGCGCGTTTGGCAGCTTGGGCGCACTCTGACCTGCCAAGTGATAGTGTGCAGCTCTAACCACTCGACGACGACTGCTGAGAAGTGTAGTAAAATAAAGTGTTAAGACTCTTATTTTGGTTGTGATGATTGCTTATCTGGCAAAAATCCAAAACGAAGCACACACAATGAGGCTAATTATGTTCACTTAAAGCTTTTCTTTATTTTATTGCTGTTTTGATAGTCAGTTCTTAGGGGTGACGTTGCATTCTGAATCACTTATCAAACTGTAAGAGAACTTTATCGGTAGAAGTAACAGACAAACATTGCAGGAAAGCATGCAAAGCTCTTTGATACAAGAATAAAGCTGTGGATAAAGCAAAATTGGAAAGAAGAAACTGAAATTTTATGGAAGGTGTTGGGATTGCTACATTTAGTCTGCATAATTTGAAGTACTTAAACGAAACAATGGGAAAAATTAATAAAACCTTCAGAGAGAGTGAAAGAAGTAAACTTATTGTCCTAACTTGGTAGTAAAAAATCTGATAACGACAAGCTGATGAAAAATAAAGCAAAAACAACTATTTAAGCACTAACAAAATAAGAAAAAGAACAAGTGAGAGAAAAAAATTTAAATTTGCTGAAAAATTTCAGAACTGTGCCAGTATGTCAGAAGCGCAGGAGCGAGGATAAGCTGACACACACAAAAATCATGAATATATATTAGCGCGCACGACCACAAAGGAGAAGCTTAACGAATACAACGGTGGAATAAAATGAAAAAAAAAATAAATAAAACAAAAAAAAAAATAAATTGTGCAAATAGATTTTAAACGAGCGCTGAGGAGCAACAGCTTTTCCAATGGCGTTGGTGATGGTGGTGCCGCAAAGGAAGCATCGTCATGCTGCATGACAATGACTACTATGAAAAGCACAACCTAGCGGGATATGCGTTGATTGACAAACAGTAAAAGAAAAGAGTGGAGAGCAGAGAGCAGGAATTTTAAGTATGTAAGAATAAGGCGCTTGCATGGCTCGGAGCTGTGTGGAACTGAGCACAAGGCGAAAGGA
>NW_016193363.1:0-3297 GCF_001687245.7 Rhagoletis zephyria | reverse complement strand
AGTGGGCGTGGCTACGTTTTTAGAAAGGAAACCTTTACGAAAATATTTTCTTTACTCTTAAAATATTTTGCTTGAGAATGCCGAATTTAAGATGTTTTAATATGAACCTTTTAAATAGTTCAAAATTTTCACATATGTGGCAACCCTATTAGTAAGTTAAAAGCTACAGCCTATATTCTATTCTGATACATAAGATAATACCATCGAATTTCATAAAACTCCGCCCAGTAGTCTTCGCGCGCAAGCAACATTCATCCCTTTTTAATTTTTTGATAGTTGGCAACTCTATCTCTAAATGTGTTTAGCGCTTTTCAAACTACTTCGCAAACAAAAAAAAAAAATCATTTGTTGGACGCATCCAGATTTTATAACTTCGTATAATTTACCCCTCTCAGTTTGCCAGTGGTGGCAACCCTACCAAAAATCATAATCACTGAAACTCACTCGGATTTCTCCAGTTTGATATCCATATTGTAGAATTTTAAGAGCCTAAATGGCTAACTCACTGTTGTTTTAATTGTTAAGAAAGGTGGCAACCACCTATGCAAATATTTTTTGCATACTCCTTAAACGTTTTTCTTTACAACGCAGATATTAAAATATAGTATTAACAGTATACATATATTTGGAGCATTTGTGTAGAGAAAATTTTTAGGGTGCTCAGCAAAAATTTTGTGATACTGAGTTTTTTGTTTTACGAAGTTTGCTTATTTCGAGGTTTCACCGTACATTTATATGTATATGTCAAGCAGTAAGCAACGTAGAGCAACTGGTATGCGCTTGGAAGCTGTAGCTGCTGCTAAACACTGCCTAGTTTAGGGCGTTTAATACAAAACGGCACGGCAGTGACATGTGCATACCGTTATATAATACAATGGTAGTGACTGCTGTTTTGTTAGCTGTCGCTAAGCGCTTTCCCGCTCACTTTCTCTTTCTTTCTGGCCACCTCCTTTATTATGCCAGCACATTTCAACGTGACATTGCGGTGGCCGCTTGTTATGCGGTTTCGAACATTGGCGCCTTACCGAAAATCACCTGTGATTAATGCCGCAGTGAGATTTCAGTTTCGACATGAATATGCCACAAACAGGCTAACACAAGCGCACACTGGCACATGCATACTTGAGACGGTATGTATGTATGTATTTGCAAAAAAGCCTTGCGGTGAAGTAAGCGCATACAAAAAAAGTTAAATAAGCGAAAAATGAAACAACATCAATGAGTTGGCAACTCGTAACTTATGTACAAGTACATACACGGAAAAATAAGAAATTTGAATTTCGAATGCCAAATCATTGCCGCCTGGGAATATGTTAAACTTATTTACATAAAGTACGAGAGCATAGCCGTCGATTGGGCGCCAACATCAGCATATTACTACATTTCACTTGGGTGCGCGCTGTACGTCGAGTCCTTGCCCTTTATATTTGTTTTTGTACTTTTGTAGGAATTGCTATACTGTTGCCAGGCATTAAAATACATACCATAAGCGCGCTTACTTCTAAATGAATTTGCATATTTTTAGGCGCTACTAAATATGCGCTGCAAAAGCATTATGCGCCCAGTTTGCTAATGTACTAGCGATTTGTTATTTATGTATGTGCATTTGTCTTAGTTTTTTTTGTTTGTTTTGTAAATGTGCGTATTTCTGTGTTGGAGGAGTAGTAAACACCTGCTGCTACGTTTCTCGCTCAATTAACATTTTCGAAAATTCGAAATGTGATGATTTAATGCGCCATTTTGGTGTTAGGTTCTAGGGAAATTTTCTCTGCTTACTTTAATTCACAGATGTAGCTGTTTAAAAGGAAACTGTTGAAACATTCATTGGGCGTAGTAATATTTATGATTTTAATTGACACCTTTTAGATCTTTGTAGTACAAATTGAGATGCTCTCTTAAAAATTAAGTCCTTGAAAGAAAAGTAAGAAAAAACGCGAGATTTAGACAAAAATCTCGCTAGAAACGTGTAAACACTCAATAGAGCTCTACGAGAGACTCACCTACAAAGTCTATGTGAGAGTTATTTAGCGAGACTTTTTCGCCGTGTACACAGTCCAACGAAGCTAGATCGAAAACTCTACGACAATAGACTTTTTGCTCTACGGAGACGTATAAATAGTAAAGTCTTGACAATGAACTTCATTACAGATTGTTAAATTTTGAAATGGCTACGACATAAAACCGTATATTCGATACAAGCACACAATTTTAAGTGCAATTAAAACGTAGCCAAATAATGTACCGCGAATCATCCTCTTATTTTCATTGGTATTTCAATGGCTATTCCGATAGCCTCCGTCCTTTGCAAAGGGGCATAATTATTGGTTGAAACCTAAGGGGTATTCACAAATTGAGCAGGTGGTCTGGCACTCTGGCAATAGTCGTTGCTTGAGTTATCTGCTGTTTTGTCGAGTGCCAGGCCACTTGCTCAACTTGGTGAATACCTGGATATACATAGTAGTTTGACCGGAACTGCTCGGAGAAACTCCTTCATGAGAATTCGAAATATTAAAGGTTGTTCGATGCGAGTCCAAAAGTTCACATAGTACTGAAGAGAGAGGTTGCCATGTTTAATTTTTAGGTACATTTGTCTACTTTAAGGTAAATTTTTTTTCGGCAAATAAGTACAATTTGAAAATTTAATTCTTGTTCATATTGCAAATCGACGAAGGGTTAGCGCTCCACTGATGGCGCCAACTATATTTTCTACATCGTAGCTTTGATATACATAAATACATATAACATACAACAAGCGTTGACAACAATTCGAGATAGAAAACTAACTCTAGGCGAGAGGTAACTATTATCTACCGTGTACACAGCTTGTAGAGTACGTGATAGATAAAAGTTGAGATTTCTCTATTTTTTCTCTAGCTAGAGTGAATATCTCCTAGAGTTTCTCTACCGTGTAAACTTAACTGAGAGAGGAGATTTTTATTTCAGTGAAACTCTAGAGAGATTTCAGTACCGTGTACGCTTAGCTTAAAGCTATTTTCAAAATAAAGCTTTTAGTGGCACTCTGCATACCTCGTTTAACTCCAATTTAACTTTTTATTAATTCAACATTTTCTTTGAAAATAATTTTGTTCTGGAATCTTTAAATATAATTTAGAAATAAAGCAGACATCAATATTATTATATTTAATTTGATTTATAATAATTTAATTTAATATTATTAAACAGATGGCAATATTTGTTCAAACAAAAGCTTACCTAATCGTATTTTATTTGAAATTAACATTTTATTATTGTTTAGCTGAGGGAGAGCGGGAGACCAGGTTTAAAGTTGACCATATA
>NW_016193362.1:0-3298 GCF_001687245.7 Rhagoletis zephyria | reverse complement strand
ATTTTGTCTCATAACCAATATGCATACATATTTACATACATACATACATTTGCTTTTGGTTAAGGTAATATTTTTGTCTTTTTTCTATCTAGATTCCTAGGTCTACCCCTGTTCGTTCTAATTACATTTATGTTATTCTGCTTTCCTTTATATTAATTTTTATCTTTATAGTCTATCGATAACAAAACCGATAAACGTATCGATAGCAAAATCGACGATAAATTCGATGAAAATTTCTACAGCAAAATCGATGACAAATTCAATAAAAATATTGGTAGCAAAATCGATTAGAAAATCAATAAAAATATCGATAAAAAATCAAAAACAATATGGATAACAAAGTCGGTAAAAATATGGATAACAAAACCGATAAATAACCGATAACAAAATCGATAAAAAAATCGATAACAAAATCGATAACAAAATCGATAAATAACTGATAACAAAATTCATAAATAGTCGACCAAAAAGTCGATATAAAAACAGAAAACAAAACCGATAACAAAACTGATAACAAAATCGATAAATAAACGATAAAAACATCAATAACAAAAGCGATAAAAATATAATATAATAAAAATAGTTCGATAAAAAATGTTGATAACAAAATCTATTACAATATCGATAACAAAACCAATAACAATATCGATAGCAAAATTGTTAAAAATATTGATTCCAAAATCGACTACCAAATCGATAAATATATCGATTAATATATCGATAAGTTCCGAAGATATCAAAAGTAAAATCGATAAAAATATCGATAACAAAACCGATAGAAATATCGATTATTATGCTTTTTTTTAAACACTTTACTTATATAAGGGCAAAGGTGAAGGGGAATATGTAAATGAAGAAAATATAAACATAAAGAAAAAGATGCAGATGAGGATACCGATGGAAGCATAGATGAAGATAGAGATAGGTCCGAAAATATCTAAAATCCCATCTCTATCTTCATCTATGATTCCATCGGTATCCTCATCTGCATCTTTTTCTTTATGTTTATATTTTCTTCATTTACATATTCCCCTTNGTTCATTTTTGCCTTTATCTTCACACATCTTTGTTTTTGTTTTTATTTTGACCTTTGCCTTTATGCTTTTCTTTATCTATGTACGTACTCGCCTTTACTTTCATTCTTGTATTGGTCTTTTTCTAAGTGTTATTCTTTAACCTTTTATTAGCAAGTTTTTGTTAAATTAATACCAGGTGCATACACTCAAGAAGCACTCGTTTCAGCCCCAACCATTTCCAGTGCATCATTCCCGTTGCACCATTTCCGTTGCACTATTTCCGTGTGCAATTTCCGTTGAATTTGCCAATTTACTCCCAACCAACCAACCGCCGCTAAAGAAGTTTCACTTCAAAAAGACTGTCCAAATTGTTTGTGATTGCCACTGCCGCATATGATTCCCTCATGATTGTGAAAGACCTTGTGTTATCCGTAAACTCTGTCCAAATCACAACCAAGGCGATTTGTAGTTTCTTCTTCAAGGCGAATCCGGCATTTTCTGTTTGAAGTTAGTTCGATTCAGTGCATTTAAAAACGATTGTAGTTATCGACCGATCGGCTATTCTTAGAATAAACTGATATCTACTCTACTTAAGAGACATACATACATATAATATTTATTTGCTTTCGAAAGAATAGCCGAAAAGCCTGACCTATTGAAGGTCCGCTAGCGTACCACTCTACTTACTGCATTCTGAGTTTAATCGCCGAACAACTATTACTCTCGAAGGACGATACTATTTTATGCCAGCTCCTCGTTGGCGCTTTACCGCTTTAGAATCCATGGAACTTTCTACTGGGTCTACATAACACAAATATGTTTAGTTATATGTTATAAATGTTTACCTACAAGTGTGCAAAAAAAAAATATGAAACCCAGGGCAAAAGCAGAGATACAAACGAGTACACAATGGCATACCGAGGAATATAAAAGTAGCGAGGACAATGACTGACCAAATATTGACATAACTGTCAAACTCGAATTACGGCACAGGGTCAAGGGTCAGAAAATTGCAGCTGAAATAAGGAAGCGTACGGTGTGTGTATGTTTGAAGATGTAGGTAGTGTGCATGCGTTTATGTGCAGGCGTGCGTGCACGATTTGTATGAAACTATTGAAAATAGTGTGTGGATGGAAGGAGTATTATTTAGCTGATGGTCTGAGTATGATAAAAATGCGCAAAGTAGGGGATGGAAATAAGTACAAAGCAAGTACCACAAATCTTATTGGATTCCGTATTGTACATGTGCAATAAAGGACAAACGAAAAGCAAACAGATTGACGGGCATTAAGGATATAATGCGTGATACATGCGCCAGCAGCAACACATTGGAATAAATGCAAACAAACTAATACATGCAAACATATCGCCGTATATACATACATACATATGTATGTATATAAAGGTGTGTTTGCATGCGGTTTTCTTTTCTTTTTTTTTTTGCGCAGGTATTCGTACACAATACACACAAATGTACATACTTATTTGTGCATTTATAGGTATAAAAGGATAAACGCTTTAAAGCATATTGAATTGTTCGGCAAACAAATGCCAACGCCATAGACATGCCAACTCGCTTCGTACAAAGCCGCATCACCAACATCACAGACACTCCCACCACCCGTCCATTAACTCTTATCCCCTGCTTTAGTGTACTAAATTGTACGTCTGCTGTGTTAAGTCTAAATCACCTTAGTGATACCCATCGACGCGGGCGGTCGACAGGATCACCACATATCTAGATACGAGTAATTGGACGCACACCGTTAGTGTTAGTCGAGTAATTGCACGGCTCGGACATGTGATAGGTATTTACTAAAAATGCAATGGTTATGGGTTCGAATTAAAGAGCGATACTCGCAGTGGCAAAGTGGAGTGGGACAGTCAGAATTGATGTTCAATACTACCTACAAGCACATTATAAATGAACAGAGTGCACGACACAATGCGTGCACAAATGCAAAGAGACCATTCACGAGTAGTCGATGCATTTTTGATGAGTTACTTACACTGAAAAAAAATAAAAATTCGCATGTGAAATCAGAAAATATTGCTAGGAGAGTAGAAAACTAGAAACTAATGTGATTTCTAGCTCATTTTAATTAAATAAATTAGATATTTTCTATTGATATTAGATATTTCTATGTATGCTTTAGCACTGAGACAGAAAACTAAATTTTTTCATTATACAAAAAATTATTCAAGGAACTCCTTACAAAGGTTCGAAACAAAATGTTTTTATACTCAAGTTTTAATGCAGTAATTTCGCCTTAATCTGTAAA
>NW_016193361.1:0-3298 GCF_001687245.7 Rhagoletis zephyria | reverse complement strand
AATTTTTGTGGTTGAATTTCAACCGCTGAGCGAACACTTATTTTCGTAAATACTGAATTCAAATTATTGACATTTTAATTGACAAGCAGAATTTTTGCTAAAATTTTAGAAAATGGGCGTCGCACCACCCGCTTATAATTACGTAGCTTGAAACTAGGAAACCTCTTTAAAATTTTATAATCAGAAAATAACCACTAACATACACCTCCCATATGTATAACGGTAATTTACAGAAAAACAAAAACTCGTTAAATCAGTAACTACCGAAACTTTTTCACTCAAAATCGCTAGTTTCAATAATTGATTAGCATGAAATGAGATTATCATAAATTTTTGGGAAACGGGCGTGGCATCGCCCACTTACGACTACATACATACAGTGGTGGAAATAATTATAGCTGCACCACATTTTCGCAAGTATTTAACATTTTAACGGGTAAGTGGATTCAAGAAAAAACTGGAGCTCTGTAAATGTAAGCATTACAATGTATATACGAATATGTATTTATGTATATCGTCGTTTAAGGTACAAAACCGTGTATCAATATAATGCACAACCTCGTAAAACCTCGTTTATCTCGAATTATCTGTACCTTTTATATCTAAATATCGTCATTTTTTTTTATGAATGGATAAGTCTTGATACCAGGAACCTCCGGTGAGCATATCTCATTATTGGCACAAATCTCAGTTGCGTGCTTTTGCACTTTAAACGACGATATGTACAACTTATCTATTTTGTTTTCTTAATTCTTTTGCTACTTCAGCTCAACAAGAGAACTTTCACCTATCCCCAAAACGTTTGCCCTTATCAGCTCGTGATTTGGCCGAGCCTCCCAATTTTATGACTTTTGAGTTGCATACATGTAAATACTTACGTATGTATGTATGTAATCTAGGTAAAAGTACATAGTTACTTGCTTCTCGATTAATGTACTGAAATGTTGAAATAACCTCGTAAATCTTTATATACTTATATATATATACATATATGTATGCATGTCGTCTTCATGATTAAATATTTGTGGTCAACCAACTTTGTACGCGAAATTAAGAAAGCACACAACGCTGACAATTCTATATTCTTCGTTTCAGAGGTTGCCACAGCAAAAATGAAAAAAAAAAACACTTTTCCTGGAAATCAAACTAATCGTTTTGTAGACAGTACGGGTAAGGGTAAACAATCTTCTTTTTGTTCGACTCCAAGAAATTTGTCAAAAATCTTCATACCCATACCATTTGGAAGAAGCATCCTATAAAAACGCGCCGCTAGCGCCGAGAAAATGGAATTTTAATTCCAAACAGAGCGTTACGTGTTGAAGTTGGGGACTGAAAACAGAAAGAAAGCGAGATTTCTGGATGCGATGCCAACGCACACAGCGGGGCAGTGGGGCAGCACACAAGACAACAACAAGAAATGGGCGATTACTAGAAATTATACAAATTTAGGGGATTCCCTTAAACTCGCAAAGTCTTAAACTGCGTAAAACTCGTAAGTCTACGAGGCTTTTATGCGAACGCCCTCTTTGTGAAAATGTGTAAATAGGTGCGTATAATCCGATCGCAGACTAGAGAGAGGTGTTCAGGGTCCTCGATGTCAGATCATAGAATCATAAACTTCTCCTAGTTCTCGTCTATTAATAGAGGCACATCCAGTAGGAAGACGCACTGGGTCAGTTATCACTAGACTGCGGATGTTTATGCAAAATACGAAGCCTAAAAATATGCATAATATATCCATAACCAGGGAACGAATTTTATGGAAATTGCATTTTTTTCTGCTGAAGAGCTAGAGTATATTCGATTAAGAATGTCCTCGATTTAGCTTTCGCTGATTCCATATACATAGACACATAGGCCTTCTTTTGCCTATCGTACCTTTAAAGAAGTGATTATAGCGAGGAAAAAGCCTTTATTCCTGATAATATAAAAGCTTCAAACTTTCCATATTTAAATTGGGCGCCACTTGTATCAATTCACGTCGAGCGCACGTTCATTCTGTTATAAAAAAAATCAAGTTGATAATGAGGTATATCGATGGATAAATAACGAACTCATGAGTGCTTGTATGCTTGTTACTCATACGCCGTGTACACCTGAAAAACTTATCTCGAAATCTTATCCATAGCATAAAAAATTTAATCGATTTTCGGAATCAGCGAGCAATTCTATATAGGAATTGGATATGTAGCGGCGTCCGTCATAAACCTTAGATGCACTTAAATTTGCCAATACTTTCACAAAATCGCCGTTTTGTAACATTTTTGCTGTTAATCTTTTAACACAATAAAACCGCGTTTCCTGTCGTAAAATTGATTATTAAGAAAATTTACTATTTTGCAATTTATTTTATCCTCCCATTCGGCTTTGTTTACTTCTACTTGAGAAATTTCATCGTCGACGGGAATGCGGAATCTTGTATTATATCATTCTATGGTATTTAGTGTTGGACAATATTTGCTCTTAAAATTAAGAAAATTATGTCATGCAAAAATAAAACTACTCAAAAACGCGAATATGTGGTAGATTTCAGACCTTGAGTGGTAGATGTGATAGATGCTCAAAAAAGTGGCAGATCTACCACAATGTGGTAGAAGTCCGATCACTGGTTCAATAGATATTTCAAGAAAGTTGATATGCCCGCAGCCCGAGGGAGTATTATCGATGCAGACAATACAGGCTCAACTAGTTCCACAGAGCAGCCTCCGCCCATCTGAGCAATTGTCAAAAACTGATTTTTTATTCAAAAAGTTGTTTATTGAAACTACATACCTTATTTTTTGAAATATGCAATTAACCCTTAATTTGCTATTGAATTTAAGAAATATATACCTATTTTGATCTCTTGTTTGTTAAAAATCTAATAAGACATTCAAAAAGTAGCCTTTACACTTTTAGCTTTTTTTACCTTACGCATATTTTATTTATCTCTTTTCAGCTCTTTTTTTTGTCCATTTAGCTGGATCGCTGAAATAAATATGGCAACACTGCACTCTACCAGAGGGTCAATTCCCGTTCTGCGTTATCGTGAAGTGATAAAAATAACACCTTCACACCGCATTTATTTCAGTGTTAATTTTATACTTTTCACTTCATTTCACGATAACGCAGAACGGGAATTGACCCTCAGGGCACATTGAATAGGTGGCAGCAACAAGGTTGTAAGTGTGATTTTCTTTCATTCGAAGTAGCTCTAATTAAGCCTGATATACAGTTCAACGCGACCGTGAGCGTGAACTTTCACAAAGCCAAAAAATTCCATTTGTATTCTTATGGACGCTCACACACATCTGCCAAA
>NW_016193360.1:0-3298 GCF_001687245.7 Rhagoletis zephyria | reverse complement strand
TAAATATGTATGAGATTTGAAAACCGTGAATTAACCAATTCAAGATTAGTATTAGCATTAAAATTAAATGTTTTGGATGATTATTCAAATAAGACATGTAATAGCTCAATCAGTTACAAATGAGATGCGGATATTTGTGTACATAAAATTTGCATTTACCTTTTTTAATTCACCTTCGGTCGCTATATACCATGCCGGGTAAAAAAACTACATATCTCAGTACATGTTCAACGTGTTTTTAGCTGAGATAGGGCGTTCTTCAACCAAATTCTGAAATAGGGCGCTCTTAAAAAGTTTCCTGAGATAGGGCGTTTACGAACTGGCTGCCGAGATGGGTCGATCTTCCACTCAGGTATCGATACATAGATATTGATTTAATGCTGCTATAAAATGTTAGGGTATTCTCGACAGGATATAATATTTTGGCGCTTACACTTTTGTTAAGTGTTTGGCCGAGCTTCTCCACCGATTTGTGGTGTGCGCCTTAATGTTGTCACACAACGAGGACCTACATTTTTAAGCCGACTCCGAACGGTGATTGTACCGCATTTGCCAATAAAGTACAGAATCGCAACAATCTCCTCAACAATGCTTGACCAGTTTTACTAACGGGGACTTGTGGGATGCAGCGGCCCAGGCTACTGATATGTCACAACACAGCACTTCGGACAAATGCGGGATGTCTTTTGTTTTCGTCTGAAAAGCATCTATGTATATATATACAGATGTTGCAAGTATGAAAACACAAAGTTATGCTGAGGAAACCGTGCTTGGTAACCTTCTACCGACGTAAGTGGCGGCACAGGCACCTGTCAGAAGCACAACCATTCTAAGGCACGTGGAAGACATATCTGTGAACTGAAGAATTCGATTAAGAATGCGTTGTTCAGACAGAAATTTTTCGAGAAAGGGCTTTGGCAAATGCAAGGCCTTATCACCAAGGCACAGCGGCAAGCTAGGATCCCAGCTTCCCCTAGCTCTTTTCCCCAGCGCCCATATGCTTAGAATAATAGTTTTAGAAGCTTTAAGGTTGGTATATACAACAAGGTACCTCCATGGGCGTAGCCAGGTAGGGGCAGGGGGTGCTCGAGCCCCTCCCCCCTCCCCCCCCTAACTTTCAAATTTTCCTTATATATATATAAAATAGTACCCTGAAATGCCAGCTTAATAGGGTCGAGCAAATCGGGTATGGCAAAGTCGGGTTTCCTCATAAATCTAAGCAATTTGGTGTTAATTTTCATTACGATCTATTTTAACAGACGCTGAGCAAATTAGGTTTTAATATCCCTCTGCACATGTGTGTGGTTATATAAATTCCCAGTTTATGTATTAGTAATACTAATAATAATTATTTTATATATATTATGCGTTTTTTATAAGCGTGAAATATAGAAAAGTAACTATAACCCGTGTTTGGTTTCAAATCCGGACAAACTAATCTACTTAATCAGATATTTTTTTGATTGGATTAACGATTAATGATTAAAATTAATTAATCGTAATCGCACCGACGATTAACGATTAAAAACATTTAATCATTAATCTTGCGGATGATTACGATTAATTAATTTTAATTGTTAATCGCAATTAACATTTTAATCGTTAATCAGATTAACATTTTGCCAACACTGCCTAATGCCCGAGCTGAGAACGATTCTATCCAACTGATATGGGAACCAGCATACATAGTAGTCGGTATGTCCCAGCACGATAAAGGAAGTGCTCAGAAAATAAGTTAGTAGTTTGAATCGACTGCATTGGCAGCGGACTAACTAGGGGGATACAACCTAAAGGTTGCCATAAAGCGATCTTTGTCGCTTTTGCTACTTCTCCAAAGAGGCATTCTTGCACCTCCTCATAGAGTGTGCGGCCGTTACACGGAGAAGGCAGAGGTTCATAGGACATCTATTGGCAAGAGATTACATACACTCTCTACCCACGGGATCTTTTCTGGAATTTGAATATAGGCCTAAAATATCCAGTGTTGGGATGAGATGAGAGCACAATAGACCTACTGGTTGCAGTGTCTATCCATCTATCTAAACCGACATTTGGGACTACGTAATCGGAACTGGACAAAGGACTGTCAACATAGCTCAATCCGCTAAAGCTCTTGGGATCGAAAGGCACGCAAAGAAAGAGAAATTGAGAAATTTTGATGGGAAGTTGTTAGTTTTTACTGGATAAATTTTTACTTGTAACAATTTGCCAATGAGAAAAACTCTTGGTCTTGCATTTTACACAAACGAAGGAATATTCAGGGCCCCAAATGCTACCGAAACTTAAGTTAGAATATAAAAAAGTTTACCAAATCTATAAATATGATTAAAAGAAATTTACATTTTTTTCTGATGGGGGCGGGGCACATATTGAGTACCGGGTCCGGTTTTTGACGACCCAACATATCCATGAATTAATAATTCATGACACATATGTATGTAATATGTACATATGTACATACACAGCTAAAATTCCCACATCGTCTACGGAGTTAGTTGCATTTTTTTTTTTTAAATTAATAAATCCGAAACATCCAAATAGATCAACATNCATAAATAAAGAAACACCTATGTACCCGCAATCAAAAGTTCCGCCGGTTCGGCCACGCTCCAGCTTATCAACCGACGACCATCATTATCGTATACGAGACTGTGATTCACGGCACTGCCGCAAAAAACCGAATAACGCATTCATAACGCTTGTCGGTTTTTGTTTGGTGCTGATTGTTTTGTGCGCATTCCTACTGGGCGCGCTCATTTACGTCGGTCGCACAATTGTGAATGGGCACACAGCTGCCACTGCAACAACAACAACAACAACAGCCGGCGAACATTTGACAAATGAACAGCTGTTTTCGCCAGCAAATTTATCAATTTTGAGGATAAGAACAACAACCGATTTCTCCACTTCTGTAGCGACGCATTCTAGTAGCAAACCGAAAATGAAATCCGCAAAATTAGCTATTGATCCAGCCGTGGCTGCCGCCTCCAAAGTATTGGAGAAACTGAGTTTTCGATTGCCCAAAGAGATTCGCCCACAACACTACAGTTTACGTCTGCAACCTGATATGGTGAAGAAACTTTATCAGGGCACTATTACAATCAAATTGGAAGTGGTGAAACCAATATCGTACATACCCGTGCATGCGAAAACGTTAAACGTAAGCACAGAGGAGGTAATGCAGTTGGGTGAAGCTGGTGCGCCCGTGGCAAAGCTCTCGCCAACATTGACCTTTGTACATCCGGAATTCGAGTATTGGGTAACGGAATTCAAGGATCCTTTGCAAGTTGGTAGCTAT
>NW_016193359.1:0-3298 GCF_001687245.7 Rhagoletis zephyria | reverse complement strand
ATTTTAATAGCAATGGCGATGCTAAGCCTATAAGCCTCTGCTCTTTCCAACTTAAGGCTTTGGAAATACTTCTAGAGACGCATATAAACGATCAATTAACCCACTTTGTTAACCCACTTTGTTTCGAAAATTTAACCACCACTGGGAGTAAAGTTATTTGAATTAGAAGCGCTCCTGAACATAGCAGGGGCTTTTGACAATGGCCTATGCGTATGGTATGCGATTACCTCCTCTCTGATAAACCTGCGAGTGGATAAATCTCTGGTTGGGCCTATCCATCAATTGCTCACCAGCCGGGTGGTCACTAGTTACATGGACCAAAGACTGCGGTCTTGATCTGAATCCGGCTATAACTGAGTAAGTCCTCTTCACCTGACGGCTCGAAGTATCCGCCTTATACCCCCTAAATTTGACGGTTCAAGCCTGGAGTAATTCGCTCTGGAATGAAAACTTAACGGAACGTATTAAAAAAGCCATTACAGCGCTCTGTAAAACGCAATCATGGTTTTTTTTTACCTAGGATAGTTCACGCATATACACGGCCATTGAGCGTCCGACTTTACTTTACGGCGCCTTCGCCTGGTGGCCTACCCTCGGAGCTTTGCATAAGCAGAGCTTAATCTTCCTCAATTACTGAAGCTCTGAACGCCATTCTGCATGTGCTCGAGAGAGTTGCCGCTATTGCACAATCAAAGACTCAGGGAGGCAGGTGCCTGAATTCATGGTACATCCGGCCAGTCGATAATTGCCCATACCGACATCTGCAAGTACTGGCTACTACATACCATCAAATACCGAACAGAAGACCTCGCCACATACCAACGCTATAAACATATATACGCACGGATCCAAACTCTACGAGAAGTCCCCGGAGCTGGAACAAGAATCATCTTTTCGGCTTCCGGAGTACTGTACTTCATACCAGACAGAAGTGCTGGCTTTCCAGGAGGCCCCTCGGCAGCTGGCAAGAAGACCCAAGGAGAAAAGAAAGGTCTTTAGCTTATCTGACAGACTGACTGAATGCCGCAGATCTCTAAATGAGATGGCCCAGTATTATAGAATAGAAGTCATAGTGGTGCCTGGATACCAAAATATTGGATACCAAAGCTGACGAATTGGCCAGAAATGGTACGAGATCCCACGCCATTTTTCACAGCTATAACTTCGAAGTCTTAAAGGACTTTGATTACTGACAATAACGATGAAATAACACGCCCAAAGCGACGCCGATAACAATTAAGCTGATGATGATCCACACATGTTTACAAAGTGAATTTTATCTGAAATTAGAAACTACAAAATCGATAAATATATCGATAACAATGCCGATAACTTTGATATAGCGATAACGGTATATCGCTAAAAATGCCGATAACTTAGCCATACCGATAAAGATAACCATACAGTTAACGATAATTACATCGATAACCGTAATATCGATAACGATAATTATATTTATTTTTGAATGCAAATTTAACTTATGTGATAGAGGTGCTATTTTTAAATCGATAAATATGAAGATTAATCGATCTTAAAACCAAAACTCAAAGGAAAGACTATATAGACATTTTATAGAAACCTAAAATTTAAAGCTCAATTTTTCGCCTCCCACCCTCCCACTTCTTTTCTATTTTCGTCCGAAATTTCTAATATTTTTCATGCATGCGTGTATGGCAAATTTCCGCTCACATTGCCATCTGAGATATTCATATTAAAAATTCTTTCTACATATCATAAAAAATATATAATCGATTAAACAGAGTTGCATGCAAGTATCTACACACATGTGTTCCACATGTAGTGCACTCGTAGCAGCGCCACTACCACCCACACATCTAAGCTATTTAACTAGCTCGGACGCCACAGAACAAATCCATTGGACGTATGTTTATGCACATGCGCATACTTGTCAAACCGGCGAAAAGGAATGCAATTGCAAATTTTTTTGCTATAGAAAATATGCTATACTCGTTAAGAGACGATGGACAGATGGACCGACGAGCAGAATAGCAATAGGCCAATAGGTTTATAGGTTTACAGTAAAAAATCAAAAGCAGATGGCACAAACAGCAGAATTCTTCTACACGCATGCGAGCATGCAAATGCACTCACGACGCTAAGCGCTCAGGCAAGAAATGCTGGCTTGAGAAAAGAATTGAAACAAACAAAAACAAAATGATGATTTGCAAACAAGAAGTGGAAGTGGTTGGTGCAGTTAAGCTGAGTTGTTCAAAAAATAAAGAAAAAAAAAATTGAACAACTGGCTAAACGGCTAGCGGCTGTTGTTGACGCTGCTGCTGTTGACCGTCGCGTTGATACCAGTTTCCGCTGCGCGTTTGCTTTGTATTCAAATCGCTAGAAATAGTACAAAAAAAAAAGAAGATAAGTGTACGAACACAGCAAGCAAAAATTATTAATTGCTAAGCCAGCGTGTTTGTTGTTGGCTGCTGTTGCAATATTAGCTTTTTAGATTTTTTTTTTAATTTTTATTTGTATTATTTTCTGATTGAATTCATTGAGTGCAAATTTTGCAAACTTCAAACACCTCTTCTATATGTATATAAGAGCGTACTACATTTCAAGCAAAAAACAGAAAGAAAAAAATACGCCGTACACCCCTGAGCCAAAAGAATTTTTGCAAGACAATTTCGAAAACTTTATGTGGCCGAATTCTTTTGTTTTGAAATTGTTTTGCAAAAATACATTTTTAAATTTCTTTTTGGCCGAAATTTTTGGTTTTGAAATTGCCTTGCAAAAATACATGATACGCTGTTGACATGGGGCGATTTTCCAGGCAATTTTAGAGGCGATTAGTTGAATCAAAAGTTGGCTGCACCCTAACTTCATTGGAAGCGATTAGTTCAAGCCCCGTTCACGCAAGGCTATTGTTGATTTCAACTAAAAGTTGCCTGTAAAATCGACTCATGTGAACACCGTATTAGACTCAGAGCTGTACGGCGAATTTTTTTCCGGTACGGTCTAATGTATTTACATACATACACACACTTGTGTATATTTGTTTGTTTGTTGGTCCAGCAAAAATAGGTCAATTAATATGTGATATTGTTAGCGTTAAAGCGATGACGCCGCTGTTAGCTTGCATGCGCTGAATTAGCACAACATATGCAAAAATAGAAAAAGAAAATATATCGCAATTGACCAACGCTTGTTTGTTTGTTTTATTGCTGTTAGCGGACCATCAACACAATCACAAATAATAAAAGTGAAATAAAAGAGAAATAAAAATGAAAAAAACAACAACTGTGAACGAGGAGGTCAAACACCAGTCGCCCGACAA
>NW_016193358.1:741-3298 GCF_001687245.7 Rhagoletis zephyria | reverse complement strand
GTGCAAATATTAGCGATTCTACAATAGCGCAGTGGCAGTGGCAGCGGCACTTTTTCGAACTGTCACTACCACTGCCACTATTGTAGAATCGCTATATGGCGTTTGAATACTTATCATATAGTTTATCGCATAGGGAGCGGCAGATTAATATGTTTAGGGTGGATCGGCGTAGGCTGCGAGCTGCAGACAACCCATTCGAATTACGCACCGACGGAGTTCCGGAAATTATACCGGCTAGGACCAAACTTGGCAGCCGATCTAGTTGAACGGTTGGAAGTACACATAAAAGGTTCTAGAATAACTGCGATTTCTGCTGAAAAACAGGTGAGCCACTAGATCTTTAGGATAAATGCAGTTTTTTATAGCTTCTCCTGTACTTTGGAAGGTTCTGTCTGCTTTGCGTTTTTACGCCACTGGATGCTACCAACGCCCTGTAGGAGAGCAGTGGGGCATCTCAATGAGCCAATCATATGTATTAATTATTTAATTTTGTGCTTCACAATTGTTTGTTTGCTAACTATACGTCATCAACTTGGTCGACGTTAAAACAACAGCTGATTTCGCGTTAACGAATGTTGTTAGGAAAACGTAAACTGAATAGATAAATTGATAAAATTGTCGTTTAGTTGACTTAACAATAAAAAGTATTGTTAAAAGAGCGTAGTGAATCGCACTACAGGTGACAATATGTAACATCCAGAGTAAATCACGACAATTACAGTGCACACTTTCTGCTTTTATGTCTAGTAGTTTTTTTTTAAGATTGGTCCAAAAAAAATTATAATAAAGAAAGAAATGCAGGTATTTAAAGAAGAGAAAACAAAAAATATATATTATTAAAAGGACTATGTTCTCTTTGACGTACGTCAAAGGTCAAGTAGAAGTGGGAACTTGTATAACTGCTCGGTTATATAGCTTAAGAAATAATAAGATTAAAGACTTTTTTATCAAAGTTGATAAATATAACATTTGACCAGTTTTGTTACACAAATACTCCAACGACCACAGGCAAAAAATATTGGCTACAATTTGCCATTTTGTTTACCAGATATACGTTTTATCGGTGCATTTGCCCAACATTCGCAAAAGCTTGCGGAAGCTCCGCGGTTGCGAATGTGAATGCGAATATTCGCAACAACACTACTAGGGAACATAATAGAATACATTTGGTCCATGTTTAGAATTTTTGTCTGTCTGTTTGTTTGTTTGTCTGTTTGAACTCACTAACCTCCGGAACTACTCATTGGATTTTCATGGGGCTTTAACTGGTATCTAGACCGTGACCCGAACATAACAGGTGGTATAAAAAATGGGATCTGACAAGAGGGTCACCTTCCATAGACGTGACATTTGTAATCAGCTATAACTTGGAAACCGTAAGACACATGACTTGGAAATTTGGTTGACATACATACCTGTGGTAGATGCTCATAGTAAAGCAGATATACTTTTGTAAAAGGGGCGTGGTTTATCCTATAGATATGAAATTTTTAATCAACCACAACTACGGAATCATACGTCACATGAATTTTGAAATTTCGTATGAAGATATTCCATGGTAGACACTTATAGTAGGGTATATATTAGAGTGGCCTTTATGTTGTAAGAAAAATTTGAAAAAAATTTGAAATGCATGAATCCAAAAGTTTTCGCACAGACTAATGTAAGGTTGAGGATATAAATAAATCAGGAACCGTAACGGTTATAACTTTTATTATAAAAATCACTTTTTAATCGTTATTAATTGAGTTTTATTTTTTGCTCAAAACATAACGATTATTTTTTGAGCTTTATTTTTTACTCAGAAAATAATCGTTATGTTTTGAGCTTTATTATTTGCTCGGAAAATAATCGTTACGTTTCAAGTTTTATTTTTTGCTCGGAAAATAAGGGTTACGTTTCAAGTTTTTTTTTTTTATCGGAAAATAATCGTTACGTTTTGAGTTTTATTTTTTGCTCGGAAAATAATGGTTAGGTTTTAAGTTTTATTTTTTACTCGGAAAATAATCGTTACGTTTTAAGTTTTATTTTTTGCTCGGAAAATAATCGTTATTTCTTGATTTTTATTTTTTGCTCAGAAAATAAAACTAAATTTTTGCGTATGCGTATGCACATACGTGAACAGACAGGGGGCGGCTACATTGAAATTTTAACGCCACTGTGGAGTGGGTAATGAAAATACAGAGAGCAAGATACCAGGGCGAAAACAAATACAAGGGTAACGACAAAACCACAGACAACCACAACCTATTGAAGGATCAAGCCAATGATAAAGATGAAGAACAGGACAAAGTTAAAGATAAATAAAAAGACAAGGATAAAGATGAAGATCAAGATGAAGACAAAGATGAAGATGAATAAGGTGATGAAGATGAAGATGAAGATAAAGATGAAGATGTTCAGCTTCATCTTCATCTTCATTTTCATCTTCATCTTCATCTTCATCTTCATCTTCATCTTCATCTTCATCTTCATCTCCATCTTGTCTTTTTATTTAGAAATAACGATTATTTTCAGAGCAAAAAATAAAACTTAAAACGTAACCATTATTTTCCGA
>NW_016193358.1:0-719 GCF_001687245.7 Rhagoletis zephyria | reverse complement strand
TTCATCTTCATCGTCATCTTCATCTTCATCTTCATCTTCGTCTTTATCTTCATCTTCATCTTCATCTTCATCTTCATCTCCATCTTGTCTTTTTATTTAGAAATAACGATTATTTTCAGAGCAAAAAATAAAACTTAAAATGTAACGATTATTTTCCGAGCAAAAAATAAAACTCAAAATATAATGATTAAACGTGATTTTTATAAGTAAAAATTAAAAAATTTAAATCAGTGCCGCTGAAGGTATTCCGAGTACTTAGTAAGAAATATATTGGTGTACTCCTTATGCACGCAGCATTTCTCTTTCAGTGTGATTTTTTGAGTAGAAAATTTCAAAAGTAATCGTTATTTGCGGTCCCTGAAATAAATACGTAATTGGTTTTAAAAGCTTTCTGGTGGCTCCAAGGGTTCCGGGTTGAGCTTTTTCGACCAAAAATTTCGAAATTACACCAATTCCTTTGATTTTGCATTTCTTTTTTTAACTATGTATATATTAGAAAAATTCTACATTATGTTTTATTTAAAATGTACGTAAAATTACCTTTCCAGAAGCTTTTGAAGTATTAAATCGGTTAAAAAAGCACAACATTATTCAACTTTAAAAAGAGTAAAATTATAAAAAACCAGTTTTCCCCAATAAACATTGGGCTTGGTGAGCAATTTGAAAATGATTGGAAAACCAATATTTTTTCGAGTCTTACCTCCGATAACGAATGTGCA
>NW_016193357.1:673-3298 GCF_001687245.7 Rhagoletis zephyria | reverse complement strand
ACACCAAACTTCTATGGAAGAAACATGTGGATGAGACCACATGCAAGGCTACGAAAGCATTCATGGTGTGTAAGCGTCTGTCGGGAAAATCCCTGGGTTGTAGCCCCAGGATCCTAAGATGGCTTTACACCATGATAGTTCAGCCAATAGTGACATATGGGGCAGTGGCCTGGGTTTCAAGAANCTACGGTGAGACAATCGCTCACTAAGCTACAACGACTGGCATATGTATGCATAACGGGAGCGATGCGCACGTGTCCGACGACAGCGCTGGAAGTGGTCCTTGAACTCGAGCCCCTGTACATACCTATAGAACTGGCTGCCAAAAGAACTCTGCTCAATTTCACTAGAGAGGGTCATGGAAGAGGTAAGGTCATTTCCTCTAGGAACATGGCGAATCTAGGGTCCTCGCTCGCGCTAGCCCTGCTTCCGAGGGATGACATATGTAGAGCCATAATGTTTGAAAAGAAGTTTAAAATTGAGTTAAGCAGTAAGGCAACCTGGAGTGCCTCCTCCTTTGAGAGACTCCTTCAGGATAGTTCACTGCAGTGGTACACAGATGGCTCGAAGACCCCGGAAGGAATAGGGGCTGGAATCTCCGGACCTAGGTCCAGGATCTCTATCCCGATGGGGAAATATCCGAGCATATTTCAGGCTGAAGTCTACGCCATCTACGTGTGTGCGGAGACCATCATTAATAGAGGATACCGTAATGAGAGGATTGTAATTCTTAGTGACAGTCAGGCGGCACTCAAGGCTCTGTTATCCTTCGAAATTAAATCGTCTCTAGTCCTTGAGTGCATAGAGAGGACAGGACACTGCAGACTGGGAGGGCATATGTATAAACTGGGGTTACGATCGAATGACCTTTGCCGGTTCTGCGACGTCTCCAGTGAAACGCCACTCCACATCCTCAATGAGTGTGATGCAGTCAGCTGAAGACGTGAGAGGAGGTTAGGCTCCATGTGACCACAGTTAGAGCACATTCACTCCTTATCCCCAAAGAAGCTTTTGGAGCTAGGGCACAGTGCATATACCTCATAAATTATCTATCTATCTATCTAGGTATTTAGCTGACTTTAGTCGTGCTAAAATTTGGTTAGTATCCGTAATTGGATAGGCATTTGGAATGGTAATTTTATTCAGCTCTCTCGCGTCCAAGCACACGCGACACGTTCCGTCTTTCTTCTTTACAGCCAGAATTGGTGACCGCCAAGGGCTTTCTTCGATGGTCATAATGATGTCACGACTACGCATTTTATCCAATTCGGCTTGAACTTGTTCAGCCACATATGGCGATACTGGATACTGGCGTTTCATTACGGGTGTTGCATCACCCGTATCAATTACGTGTTCGATCTGAGTAGTGACATTTAAAGGACCAGACTCAGGAATTCGATTAAAAGGTCTGAGAACAGCGTCCAACATTTGTCTTTGATCTGGGGTGAGATAATGTGGAAGGCTGACGCTCGTTATGTTTGGGTTATCTAGTTCACCCTCTAAACCGAGTGAGGAAGCGTCAATTGGCTCTAGATCATTACTCATAGAAGATAACTGAGCTTTTTCTTTCTCACTCCCTGGTGGCTGGTTAAAAAATTAATAAATTTATCCGCCGTAACCATTTCGACTTTAGCGGATGCAACTTCTTCAGTATCACCTTTGGCTGTATGTTTTAAAAATCGTTGAACTTTCTCTTGGTTCTGCACCAGTTCGAAAAAGAAGGCCTCAAGGAATGTCCGTCCCATAATTGGGTGTTTCAGTGAGATAGGTACGACAAGAGTTGGCACCAGTCGGGTAAGACTACCGACCGTATATAATACGTCCACTTTACCAATGGCCTTAAAAGAAATCGAATTATCGACCAATGGAGGTTCTGGTAGGTTGAAACTGCCCCCATCTCTACTTCTCATAAAATGTTTGTGAAACGACTGTGACTTCGGCTCCACCATCGAGTAAAACCGTATGAGAATGGTTGTTAACCATAACCGTGAGATAATCGCGACAATCGTTCGGAATGTTATATGTCAAACATTTCTCTGAGATAAAGAAAACATCGCGGAGTCGTGGTTGGTTAACTTGATTGACTACGTCTTCCTGGTGAGTAGGGACTGGAGCTNGAGATAAAGAAAACATCGCGGAGTCGTGGTTGGTTAACTTGATTGACTGCGTCTTGCTGGTTAGTAGCGACTGGAGCTGAAGTAGGTTTGGTAATTGGTAGTGTTCGTTCAGAACATTTAGTTGATGGTTATTGTCATCCCTTTGAGTTTGATTAGATTCATTAAGAATCAGAGTAGAATTATTACTGGAATTCGGCACTGAAGATTTGTCGATTTGTAGAGGGACTTCGGTAGAGTGCGGATTGTTAGAGACAGTGGATTTAGATAAAGTTGTGGATTCTGAGTACGATGGACCACTATTCCCAATCGACTCCCTTACGTGTTTTTTGAACACGGGCATTGATCAGACGGAACCCCCGGTCGAGTACATTTGTAGCGATCACCCTATTCGGTTGGTTCCGACACTTTTTGAAGTGATGGCCCCACACGCGAAATTTCCCGTGGCGCTGATCGCTGTCTATCCGAACGGGTTCTTTCCGGACGGGGTGTGGCCACAATGAACGAATGT
>NW_016193357.1:283-587 GCF_001687245.7 Rhagoletis zephyria | reverse complement strand
ATACCTATGTTTCTGAGATGCTTTAATTGGTTTCTTTTGCTTGTTCAAGTATGCACATTCCCTGTCATCGGAGTCGGACCCAGGAAACGAAGCGGTACATTCCGAATGTGAAGAATCATCCGGTGTATCATGTATTGCCGCGATTTCCCGTGGCGCTGATCGCTGTCTATCCGAACGGGTTCTTTCCGGACGGGGTGTGGCCACAATGAACGAATGTCGTGCAATTCGCTGAGCGAACTCACGCAATTGCTCCAACGTGTGGACTTGTCGAGTGTGGACGAGTTCACGCAGATGATCGGATAAG
>NW_016193357.1:0-148 GCF_001687245.7 Rhagoletis zephyria | reverse complement strand
TGGATCGAATTTAATCTGTGCATATGACATTATTACTTGGGCCCGAGTATGTTTGTTGAGGAAACGAGCACGAAGTTTCGTGCAAAAATCTTGATATTCTCCGAAGTTTCTCAGTTCGGTGAAGTACCATTGTCGGGCGGCCCCCGTG
>NW_016193356.1:0-3298 GCF_001687245.7 Rhagoletis zephyria | reverse complement strand
ATTGAATGAGTATGAACAGTTGACGATCAACCAATGCCAATCCCTGATTTGTACATATACTATGCATATTTACTCATTTTTTATTATTTCACTTTATTGCCATTTTCTGTGCGAAGTTTTATCGATAAACTAGTTATCGATAACAAGTTGCTATGCGCCCCACAAAAATTTGGAACGATTAAGGGAGCTGCAGCGTTTGGCGTTCGTTTTATTGTTGCGCCGTTTTTGTTGTTATTGGTATTGCGCAATAAATGTGATTACTTCTAACACTCGGGTGCACTCACTACAGAGTTGGAGTTGCACAGCTTTGTGGCTACACTTCAATGCACAAAATTTCCTAAGTAAATACTCGAACACTCGAATGTCGGTGTTTAGAGACTATTTGCTGTAGCGGGTGGCCGAGGGGCGAGCGTAGATAACTGCAAATGTTTTTGCCCAGCTTTGCTGGAGTGGCATTGAAATATGCGCGCACACTTCATCGATTTGTTGATTTAATTAATTTGGGTTAATTTGCTTTTGCGGCCAATTGCTGGCGGTGCATGGAAACACACGGAGTAGGTGGTAATATTAGCGGGCGAATAATTTCGAATTTGGCATGTAAGTAAATAAAGGAGGGTTGCGTGCAATTTTTGGGATTGTCATTGCGGTTCACTGATTGGCGGTTACAGCAATAATAATTGGTATATGTAGTAATTGGGAGCTGATTGTATACAAAAGTGTCGAAAAGATGCAAAATTTTCAGCAAAATTTTTGGAAAACGCATATAAATGGAGTTGTAAACGAAAACCAAGTCCAAATCAAAACAAATCCATTGTGTCAGTGTGTATTTTGGAAAATTTATTTTTCTATAGCAAAAAGATGTCTAACTGCGCACAGTGATATTTTTGTTCCCAATTCGTGCCCACAATCCAAAAATAAAGTGGCGATTTTGGGGTTTTATTCTCTTTGCTTGGCCAAAATGATGTTTCAGCTATCGAAGTATGTCCATGACAGATCTTGCATCTGACCTTCTCTGCATCTGTTTCTATCTGTTTCAGTGTGAAAGTGTTATGCTGAAGTTTAAAAGAACGCCAATCGATCGGGGCCAATCAATCGGGGCGATCGATTTTTATATTGTAAATAGGGTTTTCTTCTACAGGTCAGTTCTGTAAATTAATTTTAAAATGTTATAAATGTTCAACTGATTAGTATTTAATGAAATATTCAGTGAATTTTTTAATAAAAATAGTTAAAAGAAAATGTCATAAGTAATTTTCTCCAATAAAAGATTTCTGTTTATTTCAAGATAACTGTATTCTAAACTATAATACTCAATATTGAATCCGACCTTCTCCGACCTTTTGTTTACGATGCGGTTTTGTACCATGTAACATTCAAAGGTTTTATTAAGATGATTTTTTTAAATTAATTTTTTTTCAACCAATTTCATGTAAGATATATGTAAATATGATTGCATTATAACTCAAAAGCAGATTTATTTAAGAATTTTAAATACAAACTTAAAAAACAACAACAAAATATAAATAAATTTTACGTAAATTTAATAAATATTTTTCGAATTCAACATATTTCTTTTAATTTCATTTTATTTTTAACAAAATTATTGCGTTTTAGATTTTAGGCGCCATATTGGATTGGCCATTTTGTTTTTAGTTATTTTGATTTCTGATTCGAATTCAGCGACCTCAAAGCCCCTGAAAATCTGAATTCATGTGAATATAAAGTGTTTTTTTAATTATGGGCACAAAATGGTTATCAAATATCACTGTGCTGCGGGTACATTGAATTGTCAATGTTCGCAGTTAGATACGTATTAAATATTATAGTTTCTGCATTTGTTTTTGCTTTGCGTTTCGTAGCAACATTCATGCGGAAAAATGTCCATTAGNGTGCTTTCTACTTATGTGTGTGTGTGTACATAGAGACATATAGACATATAGACCTGCACTTATCTATTAATAGAAATCACTCATACGCCAAGTATGTCATTTTCATCAACAGTTAATAATTTTTTTTTTGTTTTCATTGCTAGTTGGCATTGAACTTGTGTTCAGATTGGAATACGCGATATACGCATATCATAACATGGATATATATATGTAAGGGCGCAGCTCTTGGCGGGCAATGGGGGCCAGACATTCTATGAAGAATTTCATTGAACCAAACGAGTTTTTCTGTACATAAAACTGAAAGTGTTTTTGGCTTATGAAACTTAAAAAAAAACAATCTGAAAAAACTCGCTGCGTCTTCACGGAAGTAGGGAAGATTTTGAGTTTGAAAAACACCACTCAAGTTTAGCAACAAATCAGTAACACAGTCAATAAATACATTTTTTTTTTAAACTGAATGACAATGATATAGTTTTGGAAACCAACCTTCCACTTATTTGCATCAAATTTTCGAACTCTTTAATCTGCATTTTTAGAAAACTTTAGAGTTTGTAGTTTTATAGCTCATACAATTTTGCATAACAAAAAACATGTTTGAAGCATTCGCGTGGATTTTTAATATTTTTTTGCCGCCGGCCTTTTTTTTTTGATATAACAAGTGCAAATTATAAAACTGGCGTTGATTTTTTTATGTTTTTGCGAACGGTATTGCGCATTTTATTCCAAAGTAAATTCATGCCGTCTGCAAAAAAATATTTAGCCACCTCAATCTTGCACTTTATTATGCAAAAATTTTATGGGCATACCCAACAATTTTTTAAAAATTCAGATTAAAAACGTTGAATTTTTTTTTTTGCATTTTTCTATACGTTTTATAAAGTTTGAAACTTTAGTTTTGGTGCGTTTTGGGTTTGAACGGTGCCCTTTAAAACGATGGGGATGGATGGGTTGTGGTGGGTCGAAGTGCAGGTCCCTTTTCTCAAATTTCAAAGCTCGGAACAGTGCTGGAGAATGACTTTGTTCGGCGAAAATTATCTGCATATCCTCTCGTTTTCAAGAAAAATAAAAATTATATCGCATGGTTATTTTTTTTTGCACAAATTCTGTTATACAGTGTAATTAGTTCTTCACTTTTAAAATCATTTTATTTAATGAGCCTAGGTGAGGCTATATTGGTAAGGTTACAGTATTGCCCCAAATAGGGTAATTTCTTGGTAATTTCAATGTGACCCAAGTTCTAATTTATGGTATATTTTTATGTTGACTACGACCGGTATACCCCCATAAAAAATTTCGAGTTACGCCAGTAAATGTAAATATGTACCTTGTCTACATTAATTGTGCTCACATAAACATACGTATGTATGTATGTTTGTATGTTTGTTTTTTGGCTTCAATTGCTTTAGTAA
>NW_016193355.1:0-3298 GCF_001687245.7 Rhagoletis zephyria | reverse complement strand
TGAGCTACTGAAATTTTATTCACCTCATAGTTGTTAAAAATTTATTCGGGAACTTTTTTATCGATTCACAAACGCTCTTAAATAATTTGTAATTAAAAATAGGTTTCAATTACGTGGAAGCAGCTGTGGTGTAAGGTTCTTGGAATTTTCGAGCGGAAGAAAATTTGGATTTGGATCGGTGCAAGCGTTGCTTTTTTCATTAAAATTTTTTCTTTAGTTTTTTTTAAAGTCATTTAATTAGTATTTTAATTAGTTTTTTTTGTATTTTGGAGCTGTAAAAAGGAAGGCAAGTCAGAAGTTGGAAGGAGCTGTTTTGCTGTTTGCAGGTGAGTCCTGGCAGTGTGTGATTTTTGGGTTTTTTTTTTTTTTATTTAAATGGACGCTGCGGCGTCGATAGAGGAGGATATGATGCAGGTTTCTGCGCATAATTCTTCAGCAAGGAAGTATATGAGAGCTAGGAAAAAAAACAGGAATGAGAAAGGCTCTGGTAAAAGGCGCAAGGATGCAAAGACGGATGTTAGTAATGGGGATAGTTTTTCTGAGGAGGATTTAAGTGAGGTTAGGGATATACCAAAGATTGCTTTGCAGGGCATGCTTGTACCCAGGGGTACTTTTAATAAGACGTTGTTATTACAAAATGGTGTTTTTGGGGATGTTCAGGTTGGAAAAAGTGGTGTTGCAGGGGTTACTTGTGATAAAGAGGTTATGTTCAGTGGTGTGTATAATGCTCAAAATGGCGGTGTTGTACAGGGTGTTGGAGAGTGTAATGCTGTGCTCAATGAGAGAGATGGTGATATGGTTGTGCCTTGTGTTTCATCTGATGAGGGTTTGATTCAAAATGGTGGTCAAAGGCCTGCTCAGGTTGGAAATGTTTGTGTTGATAGTGTTTCTGGAGATAATGGGGTTATGTTGAATGATATACATAATTTTCAAAATGGTATTGTGCTTAATGGAAGTGAGAAGAATATTGTGTCCTTGAATTTTAACAGTGGTGGTCAGTTAAATGCGGATTCTTTTGAAGAAGATGTTTGTGCTCAGAATACTAACAGTGGTAGTAACATTAGTAAGAATGGCTTTAGTGTTGAGGGTGTGTATAAGAGTGCTGTATATTCTGATTTTTATAGGGGTGAATTTTGTGTTCTTGCTGATACTTCGAAGAGGCCTTTCTTTGATAATAAATTTATGAAAAATGGTTTGTTTTTGTTTGCAAAAATACGCAAGTATAATATTAAAGGTATGAAGAATATAAAGGCGATTGGTAAGTCTTTGTATAAGATTTTTTTCGAAAGTGCTTGTACTGCTAATGATTGTGTTGTTAATGAGGTTTTGAAGGAAAAAGGTATACGAGTATTTATACCACGTAGTTTTGTTGAAACTTATGGTGTTTTGAGACAGGTTCCACTTGATTTTTCGGATAGGGAGATTTTTGAGAATTTGAAGTCTGTTGTACCTTTTTCGTCTGTTAAAAGAATTAATAGGCGAGATATAGATAATCGTGATAAGTATATTCCGACTCTGGCTGTCAAGATTGGTTTTGTAGGTAGTGTTCTACCTGAGTCTGTTAAAGTATTCTGTGTAGATTTTAAAGTGAGTCATTATTTTCCTAGACCAAAACAATGTTTCAATTGTGGATGTTTGGGTCATACAAGAATGTCTTGTAGGAGGCAGAATCGTTGTATTCTTTGTGGAAAGATTGAAAAGTGTGTTGGAAAATGCTCTGATAATGAAGTTAAGTGTATTCTTTGTGGTAATAGTGATCATGTGTCTTTAAATAAGAATAAATGTGATGTATGGAGGAAGGAAAAGGAAGTTATTGAGATTATGACTGTCAAGAAGATTTCTAGGAGGGAAGTCTTTGAGAGTTATAATGATATATTACATAGTAATAATCGTTTTTCTTTGTTGGATAATTATGAGAGTTCTTTTCCGGTGCTTGGTAGTAGTTTGGATAAGGTGCAGGATAATAATGATATTGTTAATAGAAGGTTGACGAGGAGGAGGTATAATGAAGTTGTTAAGGATCGGAGTTTTCAGCCCATTGTTGATCAGCAGAAGCAGATTCGGAGAAGTAAAGAGACAATAAGTCCTTGTTTTAATAGTGAAAGATGGAGTAAGGTTTCTGAAATTGAAAGGCTTTTGGCGCTTTTGGTTGACAAATTTGATATTAATTCTGAGGAACCTTTGGTGAAGTTGATGAGTAATTTATGTAAGACTAGTGTTAGTGATAGGCTTGTGGCTTCTTCTATTAATATTGATGGACAAGATTCGAATTCTGCAGCTTAATTGTCAAAGTTTAAAGGCTAATAAGGATTTTTTAGATTTCTTTATTGAACAAAATAATNTGACCCTTGATTGTGATGGTGATGCTGATGATGTTGTGAGCTTAGTCCGGAAAGAGATTAGAAATGCTACGATTGATTTAAACTGTACTAAGTTTTCTCCAAAGGCTTGGTGGTGTGATAGTTTGAGTAGATTGTACAGAAGGCTTTTGGCTAGTCGTAAGAAAGCCAGGCTGACTGGTAGAGTGGAGGATATGGAACAGGCTTGTTTATTGAGAGAAGAATGGAAGGCTGCTGTGAAAAAAGCAAAAAGTGAGAATTATAAAATGAAAATAAGTGAACTTAATAGTAATGCTAATTCTAGAGATGCCTGGAAGTTTGTTAATAATGTGAAGGGATGTAAACATAAAAGATTAGAATGGGTTAGTGAGGATAATATGAAATATTTAGAGTGGCTTAGGGATCAGGTTGGTAATCAGTATGTTGGTTGTACTGGTTTGGATTTTAATGATAATAGTTCATATAGTGATGGTGATAGTTATTTGAATTTTTCTTTGGATGATTTGTCTTTGGTTTTGAGTAAAAAGAAGAGTACGGCAGGAGGTTTTGACAGGATTACTTTTGAAATGCTAAGGCAATTATCAAATGATTGTAAAGAAAAGTTGCGAGCTGATCTTGTTTTTCATTTTAATAATAATATTGTTAAGGATGAGTGGAGGGTTATTAAGATAGTGCCGATTCCTAAGGCAAATCGGAATTTGAGTGACATTAAAAATTATAGGCCAATTTCCCTATTATCGGTTATTGTTAAAACTTTAAATATGATGGTCAAGGATAGACTTGTAGAATGGTCTAATGTTAATGGCATTATTCCTTTGCGTAGCTTTGCATATAGGAAGGGGAAGTCGGCTACTATGTGTATTAATGAGTTTTTATTTTATGTGAGTAAGTTGAAGTCGGAAAGGCAAAAGATTTTTATTTGTGTTTTGGATCTAAAGGATGCTTATAATTGTGTTGAT
>NW_016193354.1:0-3298 GCF_001687245.7 Rhagoletis zephyria | reverse complement strand
ATGTAAAACTGTTTCCATATAAAAATATTCTGAAATCGTAAAAAAAAAAATAATAATGTATTTGACATGCTTTTATTCAACTCGATTTGGTGAAATAAGTATGTGTGCTTGTGTGGGCTAAATTTTGCAATAAATTTTTAACCAAGTTCCCGATAAGTCATCGGGACTTCAAACTTCGAATTTACTATTGACTATTGACTATTAGCTTATTGTGATAACTAATCATAAGTCTCGCAAAGACCTATTTAGAAGGTTGTGACATCAAAAAACTGGTAAGTTTATTATACAGATAGTTCCCATGTTGAAGGAGGAGTCAGAGCAGTAACCATTTTTTCAAGAGCTTGTAAATAACTCCGAGAAAAAGNGTTGATTTGGGAAACTTTTGGTTAGCGGTTGCAATTAAATCAAGTAATGAAATAATAGGAAAAATGATGTAAAACTGTTTCCATATAAAAATATTCTGAAATCGTAAAAAAAAAATAATAATAATGTATTTGACATGGTTTTATTCAACTCGATTTGGTGGAATAAGTATGTGTGCTTGTGTGGTTTAAATTTTGCAATAAATTTTTAATCAAGTTCCCGATAAGTCACCGGGACTTCAAACTTCGACTTGACTATTGACTATTGACTATTAGCTTATTGTGATGACTAATCATAAGTCTCGCAAAGATCTATTTAGAAGGTTGTGACATCAAAAACNGACTATTAGCTTATTGTGATAACTAATCATAAGTCTCGCAAAGACCTATTTAGAAGGTTGTGACATCAAAAAACTGGTAAGTTTATTATACAGATAGTTCCCATGTTGAAGGAGGAGTCAGAGCAGTAACCATTTTTTCAAGAGCTTGTAAATAACTCCGAGAAAAAGATATATGAAAAAAGTTATCAATATTTTTAGCACGTGCAAAGTGGCTTTTACCCCTGTGAGTTGCGAAAGGGATCCATAACTCTATGTGGTATTACAACGGCGCTATACTGGCCTATGTGTGTAGAAGTTATGCTCGCCAATCAGCCGAACTTAACCTAACCTAGTCCATAGATAAGCAATAACAAGCATATTAAACATTTTATTGTCTGCAGCTGAATCACGCTGTCATACCTTTTTATGTTGACTATCAGGAAATCAGCCCACTGTCACCAACTAAATACAGATTAAAAGCATTTTAACACTTCTTCGTTGTTTTCTTATTAAACAGGAAATTATATGCATCTTTGTTTGGTGTTGCCAAAAATTGCTGGCATTTTCACCGCAAGCGCCACGGTGCTATTACGCTCACACACACACACACACACACACACACATACTCAAACACAGCAGAGTGCCACGTAGAGACTAGTCGAACNTCAGAGCAGTAACCATTTTTTCAAGAGCTTGTAAATAACTCCGAGAAAAAAATATATGAGAAAATTTAGCAATGTTTTTAGCGCGTGCAAAGTGGATTTTCCCCCGTGAGTTGCGAAAGGGATCCATAATTCTATATGGTATTACAACGGCGCTATACTGGCCTATGTGTGGAGAAGTTATGCTCGCCAATCAGCCGAACTTAACCTAACCTAGTCCATAGATAAGCAATGACAAGCATATTAAACATTTTTTCTCTGCAGCTGAATCACGCTGCCATTCCTTTTTATGTTGACTATCAGGAAATCAGCCCACTGTCGCCAACTAAATACAGATTAAAAGCATTTTAACACGTCTTCGTAGTTTTATTATTAAACAGGAAATTATATGCATCTTTGTTTGGTGTTGCCAAAAATTGCTGGCATTTTCACCGCAAGCGCCACGGTGCTATTATGCTCACACACACACACACACACACATACTCAAGCACAGCAGAGTGCCACGTAGAGACTAGTCGAATTCACAGCAGCCAATGGCGTTAAAAGTAAAATAAGAAATTAAACTGGAAGCCAAAAACCATAGCCAAAAGCAGATTTCCCGCCTATTTATGCAAATTGCAAAAGTGAACTGTGAAATTGCGTTTTTTTTTTTTTTTTGTTATGTACATGCCGATGGGATGCGCATGCAGGTACGTGTATAGTATGTGTGTAAGAAATTTGCATTTTTTCCCTGCTGTCACACAGCAATGTATGTACTTATGTACATACATACATACATACGTATAAAATATTTNATTTATGCAAATTGCAAAAGTGAACTGTGAAATTGCGTTTTTTTTTTTTTGTTATTCACATGCCGATGGGATGCGCATGCAGGTACGTGTATAGTATGTGTGTAAGAAATTTGCATTTTTTTCCCTGCTGTCACACAGCAATGTATGTACTTATGTACATACATACGTATAAAATATTGAAGCAGCACCCTAATGGTTTTACAGTCTGCCTAACTGTGACTGAAGGCGTATGGGGCGGGGTGCATGAGTTTTGGCTACTGTTAAATAAATGAAAACTATTTTATTACTGGAAATAGTTACTTTGGCCCACTATTTGCATAGCACATAGCTTTCCAGACAAAAAAAGAAAATGCAAGCAAAAATTCACACAAACGCAATGAGCATAAAAACTGGGCACGGAAGTAGCGCTTATAAGCTTCCGATCGCTCGTTTGCACTACGCTACAGCTAACAACTACGATTCAATAAATAAAAAAAATAAAAAAAATATATACAAAAAGCAAACGGGATAGTTTCTCGGCACTTTAATTTCACTAGCTGATTTTCTCAAACTCCCTTCCTATCATTCCTTTCGTGCGNTTGTTATTCACATGCCGATGGGATGCGCATGCAGGTACGTGTATAGTATGTGTGTAAGAAATTTGCATTTTTTTCCCTGCTGTCACACAGCAATGTATGTACTTATGTACATACATACGTATAAAATATTGAAGCAGCACCCTAATGGTTTTACAGTCTGCCTAACTGTGACTGAAGGCGTATGGGGCGGGGTGCATGAGTTTTGGCTACTGTTAAATAAATGAAAACTATTTTATTACTGGAAATAGTTACTTTGGCCCACTATTTGCATAGCACATAGCTTTCCAGACAAAAAAAGAAAATGCAAGCAAAAATTCACACAAACGGAATGTGCATAAAAACTGGGCGCGGAAGTAGCGCTTATAAGCTTCCGATCGCTCGTTTGCACTACGCCACAGCTAACAACTACGATTTCAATAAATAAAAAAAATGAAAAAATAAATATACAAAAAGCAAACGGGATAGTTTCTCGGCACTTTAATTTCACTAGCTGATTTTCTCAAACTTCCTTCCTATCATTCCTTTCGTGCGCACACACACACACACACACACACACTTGCACTGGCGCGCTGCTGGCAATGC
>NW_016193353.1:0-3298 GCF_001687245.7 Rhagoletis zephyria | reverse complement strand
GTCAAAAACTGTTGATTGAGGTTAGTGCTGCTTTTATATTAAATAACGATATAAAACAATAGTTTGGAGAT
This sequence comes from Rhagoletis zephyria, assembly GCF_001687245.7. Classification (NCBI taxonomy): domain Eukaryota; kingdom Metazoa; phylum Arthropoda; class Insecta; order Diptera; family Tephritidae; genus Rhagoletis; species Rhagoletis zephyria. The sequence goes on along the minus strand of NW_016193353.1, from coordinate 3,227 downwards.
CTTGAAATAACCCTTATATGGACTAAATAAATATATCGAGCTTAGACGAGACTATGTTGATAAATAAATAGATTTTATGTAAATTAGTGATCAAACTGCATTTTGTTTTTGCTAGTTGGGTAAATTTCTGAGCCAATGCGAACATATTGTAGCATATCCACAGGCGTTTTTAGGAGTTAGTATAACTTCGTTCATTCATATGGTATATAAGTAAAACCGGATATACGGCCATCGGGCATGGGCAGTAACATACATACATACATATATATACATATATTTATGCTGTCATGTGTGGGCTCATCATTCCTTGACTCCCAAATGAATATCCGTGAGTAGATTTTTACAACGTGCATACATTTATACGTATAGCATAACTATGTAAAAGTATATGTAGATATTTATATATGAATGCTGATACATATTTACATACATTGGCCCTAACCTATAAAAAAGGTTTTCATTTAGAGTAAAATTGCGTAAATATATCATGAAGCTATGGAGCTGACAAAGCTGGCAAAATGAAATGAACTTTATACGTTATAACAATCAGCTTAAACACACATGCACACACACGCATCCCTGAAAAAATCGTTGAACCGTGTGGTCCATTTGTGCCATATTGGAGTACTTACAAAATGCTCCTCTGTAATGCCTACTGCATGAGCATCTCGTGTTCTAAACCAGCTTGTTGTTACCCGATCATTGCTCGTATTTTATCGATCGTAATCACTCCACCATGTTTATTCGGCTATATTGCTAAGAGGTAGAGCGATTACCCCAGAGTAGGCCGTGAATCACGTATGACGACAATCGTCTGGAAGATATAGTGTTGAGATTGTCTTGCTTCGTGAAAACCAAAAATTGTTTGATCGTTTGTGTGATATTGTCAACATAAAATCAACTCAAATACATGAATCAGTGTTTTGAAGACATCGTTTTGTTAGTATCATTTGAATGACTATCGTTTTAAAGTTACGTGATTTATGCCCTGGAGTCCTGTCCTAGTATATCGTAATTTTAAGTAGACCACTTTTTTATGTGCATTTTGGTTGATTTTGGAGTACTCATTGAGCCTTAGGGAGTACTTCTTTACATGCGTGAATAGATTAGTCGCGTTTTCTGCAGGGATATACATACACTGCTGCTTACATATGTGTTTGTATGTACTCACTTTTGCATCCTTGCAAATATCCGGATTTATCAGGAAACTCCCTTTTACTTCACAAAGCAGTGAGGACTACGTATGTATGTTGATGCTTGTGTTGCTGCAGTTTGAAAATATAGTCAAAAATTAAGAATTACTATGAACATACATACAAACATGCATAATTACTAGGGGGGATCGAAAAACATGCATTTTAGAATCCGAATTTGGCGGGGGTGTAAAACTTGTAAAACCGTATCAAATTGCAGAAGAAAAAAATATCTGCTCCATCGATTGATAAATATCTACTACCCACGCATCGAGCGTGAAGTTTCGAAATTTGCATATGATTTACTAACTTTTAGGCGCATCAAGTGTGCGGCTCTAAGCCCCACCACGAGAAGGTGGCTGCCCTTTCACATCCCAACTAACCAACCATAAATGGGCAATTTTTATTCAGAGTTCATTATCTGTAACGCCTACAAAGTCTTTCTTGAAATCAAAAGACGGCATAACTTCACTGGAACGCTCCTCAAAGCGATAAATATGTGTTGAAGCTTCACTGCTGATATGTGGCAAGGAAGGGCACCAATCAAAAAACATATTTCGGACTTATCTTTGGCACAAATGAGACTCGGGAAATGTGAGGCTTACATACACTTTTAACAGGAAAATCAAAATCAGAAGGCCTTGGAGTCCCAAGAGCGTGATAGAGGACCAACATCTTGGAACCTTAAAATTTCCTACAGGAACTGTTGATTTAACAGAGGTCTCGTAAGACCGCGGCAGCTGGATGATATTCGAATCAGAAAAACAAGCAGATTATATACCTCCTACGATAGATTTCAGAAAAAACTTTCAGGTTATATTTCTTTCTATACGGGATTGAAGTAGAGGCAGGGTATTTGAGGAGAATTCCACTAATATCTATACCAACGCGTCCAAAATGGACTGCGGTGCGGATGCGGAGGTGTTTTCTGAGATGCTGAACATCTGTATCTCGTTCCGATTACCGAACTCTGCTAGCAGCTTCCAAGCGGACATTCTGGGAATCGATGGAGCCTGCAAAGCATTAGGGATAAATTTCGTAGGGGGTACAATAATCAGGTATTTTCTCACATCGCCAAGCGGTAATTGCCTTACCGGCAACAAAGTCTAAATGAGTAAGAGATTTCAAATGCGCATTAAGCCAGACAGCCGGCACGGATGGGTTCCCGGCCATAGGAACATTTGCACATGGAAATGAGAGGGCTGATCAGTTGACTAAGGTCGGAGCATATCTTGATGAATCCGAAGCAGAGACAATAAACCGTCCACTTGGACTCATCAATAGGAAACTGCATTTGGCTTTCTTAACTGCAAAACTGCGAGAGAAATATGTTTCCACAGTATGTGTGACAAACCAATGACAGAGAAACTTGTAAAGAGGTCGAGAGCAGATATACTCAGGTTAACTGCCACGATAGTAAGACATTCGCCCATTAGGAATAATGAAACGGTCCTGCACTACATTTGCTAGTGCCCAGCATCGGCACGCATAAGACATGATACACCGGGGAGATTCTCCATCGAAAGTCTTAAGGAGATCTTCAAATGCACCAATACTAACATAAATAGATTCATCGTCAAATCCAAGTGGTTTGACGAAACTGACGAATCATGAAAATAGATAATATCAGGGATCCCAGAGAAACCCTATTAAAATGGAATCTCCAATCAACGACAAGCACCTAGTAATAGGCAGTCAGAAACACTGTTTGTGTAGGCCATTGACACCCCTTTGCGAGTGTCGACTGGCAGTAGAAAAACGACTATTAAGCGATTATCGATTATCGATAGTATTGTGAGTGTCGCTTAGTCGCTCAATTAGCGACTGTGAATACTTTTTAATCGCTCATCCTTCTATTGCTGTTTTTTAGTCGTTGGAGTTTGCGTTTATAAAATTTACATAAGAAAGTGGTACTATAATGGATAAAAAGTAAGTCAATTGAATTGGAAGTTGTAAAAAATTGTGAAATATACATAATATAATTGTGTATGTACATATGTGTCTGAATTACAGATCAAAAATTGTAAGCAACAA
>NW_016193350.1:0-3299 GCF_001687245.7 Rhagoletis zephyria | reverse complement strand
GGACGTAAACAAAAAAACATCGTTTCGAGTCACCCGAAAAACTCCGAGGCATCATGGCAATGTAGACTGCTAAAGGATGTGTGAGAAAGAGATGATATGGCGGAGGGAGGGGGAAGGTTCAAACTAAGTAGGTAGGCCTCCTGCGCGATAGAAAAACATCGAAATACATTGCAATCGAAAAAGTTATACAATATGCGGTTTAAGTTTTTGTTTTATGAAAAATCATTTAAAAGAAAAGAGTGCGGCTTAATCAATGAAAATTATTTGATTGAACTCGGTAATTCAAATTACAAAATATTTATGTTTCTAAATTCTAGCAAGGAAGGCAGTTATGTAATCTTTTACAGGAGATGTATTTTCAAAGTAAAATAATTTTCAAAACGATTTAAATTAGTATTGAAAATTACGAAAACCGCTATAAGCATCCGATGGAAAATCGAATGCATATCGTCAACAATAAAAATTAGATCCCACCTACCGCACTGCCGCCGCAACAACAACGAATTTCTTTCTTTCTTTCTCTCTCTCCCTCCTCTCTTTCTCTCATTACTTACTGATGTCACATCGTTTGCCTTCATCCCANTCAACAACAACAAAAGCAAATTTCGACACACACAACTATGTATGTATAAGAAAGTTTGTAAACAGAAAATTGCACAAGAAACGCGGTGTGCCACAGCTGCCTCAGTGAGATACGAGCGAATCGCGAATCAAAACAAAAACAAACAAATTAGCATCACAAAAAGCTTGCGAATATTTAGTGTGCATAAAACATACATATGTATGTATGTATGTATCTGCAACAACATAAAACTAAATATAGTCGAGGGAACAAAAACAGAAAGCGAATGGGATAACCAAATTTGGCAAAGCACGCTGATACAGTGACTCATGCGCGCCAAAACAAAAACCGAAACAAGCGTGGACGTTTGGGGCAAAAAGTAAAGTCAACAAAATGTAAATAAATTAAAACAAATTAAACCAGCATAGGTACAGTGACACGAAATAAGTCCAAATTTAATCAAAATAAATGGTCCATTTAATGGAAATGAAGTTAGTTATACAATTGATAAAAAAATATACAAACATATTTATAAAAAAATTATTATCAGAATTTGACTAAAAAATAAATATTCGGCTTTGATTGAAGTCATCAACCTCGAATCCGGGACATTGATAATTGGAGAAGGAGGCTAATTAAATTTTATATGCGACTAGAGTTACGCGGCCACTTCTTGCTGTGGCTCAGTCTAATAAATTGAAATATGTATGTATGTATGAAAATCTGACGCGAACGTACAAAATATGAGTACTCTGACGTTATGACGATTTAATTTATTTATATTTTCCATTAAAAGTTTTTGTTAACTTTTTTATAAAAATATAGTTCATTCTACAGCAAAAACCAGCAGAATCAATTTTTAAATTCCATATAGAGCTCGGGAAAACTCAACAAATACCACAAAATTTTCAACTTTTCAATCTAATTTCTTAGAAACAATTTGACTAGTCGCGAAGTCGCTCATTATTTCATACATCCCCTGGCGGAGCAAAGGACAGTTTTGTTTAGCACTTAAGCTAGAGCATAGATCTACCGCAAATGTGTAAATTAAAGAATGTTAAAAATATTGCAAGTAGAGGTTTAAAAAAAATCCAATTAAATGCCGCAGAAAATTTGTGTATTTAATGCAGGTAGAATGTTTGGTATTTTATTATCGAAAAACCCCAACGCATTTGTAACATGCATGGCAAACTGCAGCGACCGCGAATGAAATTATTTATGTTAAAAATTTAATTGATTGTTTCATATTAAAAAGTTTCTGACTACAACATTAAGTTTCCAGTTATAAATTTTTACAAAGCTTTCACCCATATTTTAATATTTCTTTAAGTTTTTATTATTTCATACGTATGTATGACAAGCTTTTTTCAACTTCTTTCGTTTCGTAAACATTTCAAACGCTCAATATAACTATTTATATCAATGGCAGCCCTTTTGAAAGATATCTAGATCAAAGAATGTGTACATTTTTCTTTCATTCTACTAAAGCTTTTTCAAACACCTTTCGTTTGGAATCCATTTCTTAATATGTCATATAATTTTCCATTTTACACCCAAATTAATAAAAAATAAAGAAGACTTTAACTGATTTATAAATCGAAAATTTGTATGAAAATGTCACTTTATAGATCTCTTTAAAACTATCATATTTTTTATGAATAAGGCCATTAGTCTTTACTTTTTATGTTGTTGATAACGTTAATGACTTAAATAACTTTCGTTTAATACTAAAACTGTAATATTTAATTTTTCTTACGAATTTAATGGAATACAATTATTCAAACAGACGGTTATTTTCTTTAAAAATATTTTCCAAATTACACGTTCTGAAACCACCTTATTTTGACACAATTAATTTACGCTATCTATCAATTTAATTGAATAAAATTTTAATAATAAATATTATGGAAATAAAGCTCTCTTAAGCCTCTTTACTTTGATAACCCCAATGTAAAATGTTATTTGTCTATTCAATTTAAACGAAATAAAGTTTTGAAACATGTGACAACCCTCTTCAAAAATGTATTCCATGAAGCTTAAGAGGTTTAACACTAAATCGATATCCAATCGTAATACATTGTATTTAATTTTTTTTTAATCAATTTACTTAATATACATTTTTTAAATAGGTGGCAACGCTCTTTTTTTATGTTTTATCATCCGGAGTTTATAGCGAAAAAAATCCGAAAAATTATTATTTTCTATTTGTTTTTGTTTTTACTTATATGTGAAAGTTCTATTTGTTGCTGTAATTTTTATATGTGGACCTTCTCTTTATTGTTTTTTAACTGACTTCCAAAAAAGGAGGAAGTTATTAGTTCGTCGGAATATCTATTTTTATTTTTATTTGTTATGTAGATATGTTACCGCATAACTTTGGACCACGTCAACCGATTTCGATAATTTGTTGTTTGTTTGCATCGGAAAGGTAGTGCCTCAGAGGTGGTCCCATACTAATCTGGTTTAGATCCGACCATTGGATCATGATATATATATATATATTTTTTTTATGTCATAATTGAAGACGGTTTTGTTTTTTGCTTAAAAATTCATTGTTTGTAGTTTTTTTTTCGAAAACTTTTTTCTTTGAAGGTATCTTTTATGATAACTTTACCGCCGATTGCATACACAAATCTCCGCTGTGTTTTCTTCAGTGTGAACACCAACGCTTCCCCCTCGCTCTGGCTTGCTTTATTTGTGAACATACCCTAAGAGGCTTGTTTCAAAGTAATAAAAA
>NW_016193349.1:0-3299 GCF_001687245.7 Rhagoletis zephyria | reverse complement strand
ATTTTCATGGGTGTGATGTAAATATGTACAAATGCATGTATGTATGTATATATGAATTAGAATCGCCCATGACACAGCGATCGTAAAACAATAAAAAAAAGTAGATGCGCTTCTAAATTGATGAATAGCAATCGCTTCTGCCTTGAATGTACGATATGTTGGCGCACAGCTTCAAAAAATATTTTCGGTTGTTCATTAACAAATAAAAAGCAAAGGCAACCCCTTCATTAATATGTAAGTACTAGCTAACCCGGCGCGCTGCTCCTACGAATGTATGAAAAAATAAATATCTGANACATTGAGCGTAAAAGAACAAATTGCCTTGTTACAGAGCATGCAAAGCTGAAACAGATGGAAAATATTTCGTCACACCTAAGGGTGAAAAGGTGCCAAGTCCATTTTTTGAAATTGTTCAGTAGAAACGAAAAATTTTCGTATTACCTGCCATTCTGCATCAATAACTAAATTTTGAGAAAAAAATTGGACTTTGCACCTTTTCACCTACAGGTAGCGATTTATGCCGGTATGTAGGAGTAAACTTTCTCGAGGGCAAATTACACAGCGTGGCAAGATTGGTTTAGGTTAAATTATACGCGCAGCTCTGATAGGAGTTCACTTGAAGACCGCATGTCTATAAACCATTCGGCTTTTCTTGCAAATCCTACCAGACAATCTATGGTAGAGGTTTCCCTAAGTTGCCTAAGCTCTCAAAAAGTGGCCCCTAGGAATTTTACGGGCTTCCTCCGTATGGATTCGATTCCCTGTTCATCTCTACAACTTCTGCAGAAATCGTTATGCGGCGCTCCGAACCTGGCAGCCATCTAGGTCCGGTGTTCCTGTGAGAAGCCCAACATTTGGATTCCATCGATCAGTGGTCAGAGTGAGCGCGATACAGGGCCGTTGTGGATATTAGTCCACCTGCTGTTGGTAGCTGTTCTGGACATCTTCTCAACTTCTGAAGATAGGAATCACAGGGAAGTTTTTATGGTCTGAACTGCTTGTCTTAATCCCATCTCAAATCCCTTTCTATCGCACTCGCGCTCTTCCTCATTTCCCTGAATATGATTGAAGCTTTGCAAAGTTATTACAAAGCTTACTGTGAATTAAAATCAATTCAGGCTGAAAATACCGCTTTTAAAACCATCTCGATTTCAGTATTGAGTATATTTTGGATCAAACTACTCCCCTTTAACGCCCTGTTTGTTTTATTTAAAACCCTTTTACTAAATGCCAACAAATGAACGAACTCACTAATGACCAGAAGCTATTTTCAACGCATACTTACATATGTGTGTGTGTGCATATGTATGTATGTACATACACCGTGGGAAAATGTCTTGTCCTCAAAATGCGTCACAAGCAAAACGCGAAAAACTTTTTGGGGATTTATTTATTCCAGAAATTGAGTAGATGAAATGGAAATTTAGAATCCCCTTAAGTTTTCTACCAACTTATGTTTGTCTTTATATACGTATGCATGTAGCTCATAATCTTTTTTTTTGCAGAATCTTTTTCGTTGCTAATATTGACATCGGAGTACAAAGCAATAAGCACGTACTGATATAAATTAAAAACTAGATACAATTTTAAGTTTCGAAGCCCATCCAAAGTAATTAAATATGTACATATGTCTAGGCGATATACACGCCGTAAAATTGGACCCCAGATATTTGAAATGTTTTTAAAAACATACATACATATTTACATAAGAACTGAAAAAAATTTGCATAGATCCGTTGTTTTCGTTGAGAAAAAATAACAGTTTCGAGTTCTTTTAACAGCATAAATATTCGCAAAAGATTTTGAGGAATGCTGCTGAAGTGACCACTCTTCGTGAATGTGGGTCTTTCGGCGCTTGATTTCTAAAAACTAATCTCAAATCCTTTCCTCGCACCTCGTCAGCTGTCTCGTTTCCCGAAGTTCCTTTATAACCCAGTACAGGCAGCCACGATGTAGAAAAGTGGCTCTGCTCGCGGACAACTGTCTGTTCCTGTTTGTACCTGTCTTTGTTTGGGATTGTTGTTGCAATTTTGATCCCCTTTCATTATTCTCTCGCATCCTATTTACTTTAGTGGTGCGTGCGAAGCCACACAGCGGCTGGCGAGCCTAGCCTAGCCTAGCCTAGCCTAAACTTGACAGGAACCAGTGCATTTTGCTGAAAGCGGTATTTTAGCTATTTTCGATATCCTAGGTTAGAATGGTGACGGAGAAACTTGTACGCCCAAGTAGTAGCTAAGTGTCATTTTTATAAGGATACCTATTCTAAAAGCATTTCGCAGCATAAGACAGCTCCATCTGCCAGCAGTGCTGACAAGCTTTTTGTGTAAATTTCAGAAACACTTCAACGGTGTGGAGAGCTAAAAATTTTCCACTGCAAATTCTTTCTGGTTCATTCGCCATAAATCTATATAAATATTATGTATGTATGTATATTGGTGACTACCATAGCAAAATTTTAAATTGAATCTCACAAATTATTTTGATTTCATTCATTCTTCTATCGGTCCTAATTTGTCTAAATAAACGATGCACTTAAGAAAATTTAGAAAGGAAACAGATGAGTTTTGAACTATGAATTTCAATTATTTTTTACATAGTTCATGATTGGAGTGTACTATGTACATATGCATATGCATGTATATGTACAAATTGCTACAATGCACCATGGTCGAAATTACCCCTTTTTTGGCCAAAACCTCAAAATCGTAAGAAATGTTGTAAAAATTGAATGGTACAGTAAAATATAAATGAGTAGACAAAAAATTTAAAGCTTGGTCCATAAAAAATTATGGTTTATGTACTTAGATTTTCCATGTTTGAAGAGTTATTTGCAGTTTTCTTTTGTTTGGCTACCCCAGTTAAATTTTTTAGGAACATTTTTGTAGAATAATTTGGTTCTGGAAAGTTCTTGTAAATATGACTTCTAAGACGCTTTTGAAAAACGTGAGACAAAATTACCCCTAAATATGAACTTTTTTGGGCTAAGGGGCTCAACAAAATTATTCGTCGTACAATTTCAGGGCGGTTCCTTGTACAAATGACGAACTAAAAATTAGAAAATGAGATGTGTTTTATGACCTTCTAACTCAGTAAAAAATCAAAATATTACTTCACTTTTTAAGAACGCCCCACTTCAGAAGTTGGTTGAAAAATTCCATATTTCAGAATTTTATTGAAAAACACCCTATCTCAGAATTAGGCAAGTAAAAAAATTAATTTTAAGTTCAGCAGAGTAGATGACTCATTTTGCATTTTCAAACACAAAAACAATGGTTTGACTAGAAAAGTTGGGCATTTCA
>NW_016193348.1:0-3299 GCF_001687245.7 Rhagoletis zephyria | reverse complement strand
CGTTCTGCGGAGATATGATACTGATTTTCTGTAAAGATTTCTAGCGGGAAGGAGCCGTACTGTCAATGGACCACCCTGTACATATGTATGTATGTACACGAATTTGAGCCTGCACATAATTAGAAAAGCAATTACAAATACATTCTAATTCTTTGAATTGTTCATCACTAATCAAGTTGTCGCATCATTTGCACTTATTTAACATACGCATTGACGCAAAAGTATTTGTATGCATTACATTAGGGTGGTCCAAAAAAAGGAAAGCTGGAATTTTAATGCCGCCATCCCCTTGAATTGTTCTATATCGAAAAAGTATACCCATTTTTAGAGAGTGCTCAAAGCATGTATTTTAGATGGGAAAAAACAACTAAAAATATTGATTTTGAATTATTCTATACTATTTCTACGAAAAGTTGTTTTTTTCCCATATAAAATACATGAAAAACTTTTGGCGCTTTGAGCGACCTCTAAACATTTTTTGATTTCAAAATAAAAAAGCAACAGTCCAGCGCCTTCGTCTTGGTCTGCAGGCTGTATCAGAGGCAAAGCCAATAAATTTAAACGTAGAATACGTGGTATGGTTAAGAGCACATCCAAGTCAAAAACGAAAGCAAACACTAAGAAAAAATAACGATAACAAAAGCGATCATAATATAGATAGAAAAATCGATAAAAAATCGATAACAAAATCGACAAAAAATTGATAACAAAACCGATTAAATATCGATTATAATATCGATAAGTCCCGAGAATTCCGAAAATCTTTAAAATCCCAAAATATTCCCCAGATTGAGTCTCTGCCTATATCCNACTTTAAAGGCTCAAAATTTACCCCAAAATAAGCCAATGTTTGCCGTTGGTTTTACGACAGAAACCAAATTGGTTACTTACAAAAATGAATCTATCGATAGGTCGGGAATTATGTCTTTGAAACCCAACAGTCTTCTTTCAAATCCCCTTATTACTTCTTAGCGCAGTAAGCGTTTTCGTAAAGCTCTAAAAATTACAACCACAACATTTGAGNTTAAAGGCTCAAAATTTACCCCAAAATAAGCCAATGTTTGCCGTTGGTTTTACGACAGAAACCAAATTGGTTACTTACAAAAATTAATCTATCGATAGATCTGGAATTATGTCTTTGAAACCCAACAGTCTTCTTTCAAATCCCTTTATTACTTCTTAGCGCAGTAAGCGTTTTCGTAAAGCTCTAAAAATTACACCCACAACATTTGAGCAGAGTCTCCATATCGAAACGTAAGACGTATTCTACGTCAAAATAGGGGTATATTTTTACGATATAGAACAATCCAGGGCGTGGCGGCACTAAAATTCCGACTTTACTTTTTCTTTTTTTTGGACCACTCTAATGTACATACATACGACATATTCGGACATCAATTTGACAGGAGAAATTAATAATGGAAATTTATTGTTATATCTANAATTTATATCTGCAAATAATAAGCTGCTAGGGCACTTTAAAGGCTCAAAATTTACCCCAAAATAAGCCAATGTTTGCCGTTGGTTTTACGACAGAAACCAAATTGGTTACTTACAAAAATTAATCTATCGATAGATCTGGAATTATGTCTTTGAAACCCAACAGTCTTCTTTCAAATCCCTTTATTACTTCTTAGCGCAGTAAGCGTTTTCGTAAAGCTCTAAAAATTACAACCACAACATTTGAGCATAGTCTCCATATCGAAACGTAAGACGTATTCTACATCAAAATAGGGGTATATTTTTACGATATAGAACAATCCTAGGGCGTGGCGGCACTAAAATTCCGACTTTACTTTTTTTTTTTTTTTGGACCACTCTAATGTACATACATACGACATATTCGGACATCAATTTGACAGGAGAAATTAATAATGGAAATTTATTGTTATATCTATGTAAGTGCATACACATGTATTGATTCATAAATTATACGCATAACCGTAATGTCATTCATGCAATTTAAATCATTGTAAATGTAATTCGTGTCTCATTTGGTCATTCTCCCGTTTTTGTACATACATAAGCAAATATTTATTTACATACATCTGTGTACATACATATATACGTTTCTTAGAAAAATTATCTCTAAAATTAGTGCATAGAAAAAAATTTAAAACACAATTTTTCAAACAACCTCTGGTGCGAACTATTAACTATTTTGGATTGGCGGTGAATTTTATGAAATCAAGAGCAAAAATTTCGCTAAATCCGGAATTCAGCAAAATATTATATTTATTGAGATAAATTGGGTGCTGAATAAAATATTAATAGCACAACGGCAATAGAGCCATAAAATTATCGTATTTCAACTCATGTAAATTAATACACTGAAAATATGTATGTATGCACGTGTATACATATATGTATGTAANAATCTCTAAAATTAGTGCATAGAAAAAATTTGAAACACAATTTTTCAAACAACCTCTGGTGCGAACTAGTTATTAACTATTTTGGATTGGCGGTGAATTTTATGAAATCAAGAGCAAAAATTTCGCTAAATCCGGAATTCAGCAAAATATTATATTTATTGAGATAAATTGGGTGCTGAATAAAATATTAATAGCACAACGGCAATAGAGCCATAAAATTATAGTATTTCAACTCATGTAAATTAATACACTGAAAATATGTATGTATGCACGTGTATACATATATGTATGTATGTAAGCATAAGTAAATAGTTGACAATAGTGGGTTTGCTTAACTGATAAATTCATTTGTCAGCTCAATTGAAATTATTTTAAAGTCCAAATAAAATGAATCTGTTTGCATTAATGCCTAGATTATTAGACTACATACATATGTACATGCATGTGTACATTATTATAAACTACAGTAAAATTTTTTTTGCAATATTTTGTAAGAAATATTAAATTTTCAAACTGTCATTGCAAATGTTTTTGCTTAACTAAATTTATTGTACTACCGATTTGAATTAAAACCAAGCAGTTGTCCATGCAAATAGCACAATGCATTCGGTCAAGCTTGTGGCTTTTGTGGTTTCAAGCATGTAAGTATGTGTGTGGTATGTATGTAGGCATGTTTTCATTTCCTTGTACGTGCATTCGTGCTTATCAAAACTTGAAATNATACATACATATGTACATGCATGTGTTTATTATTATACAAGTACAGTAAAATTTTTTTTGCAATATTTTGTAAGAAATGTTAAATTTTCAAACTGTCATTGCAAATGTTTTTGCTTAACTAAATTTATTGTACTACCGATTTGAATTAAAACCAAGCAAATAGCACAATGCATTCGGTCAAGCTTGTGGCTTTTGTGGTTTCAA
>NW_016193347.1:0-3299 GCF_001687245.7 Rhagoletis zephyria | reverse complement strand
TGAAATTTTGTTTTCAGTATGTTCAATTTCAATTAAAATAAAGTTCATTTAAAAAAACCATGTAAACCCACGCTTAAAATTTTGTAGAAATCTAAAAAAAAAATCAACTAACTTTCATTCAAATTTCAAATTTATTTACTCAGAAGCAAAATGTATTCAACAAAGTGTGATTGATTTTGACATTGCTCTCATAAGAAACAGGCTATAATGTCAAATTGAAATGAATTGTTAACCCATTTGAAAATGTGTTTTTTTTTCAAATTTGAATTAAAAAAAAAATACACACAAATTTTTCAACCAACAAAATTTCTTAATAAACGTGAAATTGTTAAGAGATAAACCGCCGAGAAGAGCAAGTAAGTACATTTAAGTTTGGTAATAAGTAAATACGTTCGACTTTGCTTAAATATTTTATGTAAGGAAACCAAGATGAAACGGAGCAAAACGTTTGAACGGTGCGCTGTATGCAATACAAGTCAGGACACGAAAATAGTTCGATGTTTTAAACCACCTAGTTGCGAATTTAAACGGCAGCGATTGGAAGAAAGCTGTGGTGTTGTACTACGTGATTCTTCTCGCGTTTGTGAAAACCACTTCAAGGAAAGTGATGTCCAAATCAAACACTTTCCAACGAGCTCGTTTATACCCATGCGCAGTCCCAATGCCATACGGAAAAACTGATACAAGTGAGGACTTAGTACGCGATCAGGATACATTCTTTGTTGATGCCCAAACTCAAACAGACGAATCTTTAGAATGCACGTTGCGAACAGAAATATTTCGGCTTACCGAAATAATTAAACCATGCAAGCAAATATGGTAGAACTTAAATTAAAACCGCTCGAAGCAAGGTCTTTAATGGAAAACTATTTCGCATGAAAAAAAATTTTATTTCAAAATTGTTTGAGTTAAGCTCACATATAAATTGGTAAAAAATGTAAAATCATACTTTTATAAGTGTCGAATAATGCTTAGGATAAAAAATTTAAATATAAAAATAAACGCACAAAAGTATAAAACTAGGGCAATTAAAAACAAGAAAATTGCTAAACCGATTTTATAAACAATTTGTTTTATTTTATTGACAAAATATATGTGATGTAAGTAATGTAAGTAAAATAAAACTATAATCGAAATAAAAGCCTAGGGCATCAGTGCTGATATGTTAAATGCATCACTAAGGGTTAATTCGTTTGTTTATACTTTTTGACATTATAGTACCTTAAAAGAGAGCCGCACTGAGTTGTCAATCACACCTTGTTTAATACACCTTGCTCAGAAGCAAGGCATATTCAACAAGGTAGAAGTGACAATTCAGTTGAGCTCTCTCATACCTGACTGTAATATCAAAAAACGTAAACAAAGAAATTAACCCTTTGTTATGCATGCACCATATTTGATATAATTCAATATCTATGAAATGAAAGTTTTTGTAAATATGAAAATATTTAAAATCACATTAAAATCGGCTTCATTTTAGTTTTTGTATTTTCGTTTAATGTATATAAATGTGGAAATGCATACTTATTAACATTACACACTGTTCAAGAAATCATGGCATTTGGCAAGCCTGTTGGCAGCTGACCAGTTTGACGTTTTCTTTGTGCAATTTTCGTGCTTTGTTTTGTGTTATTAATCAACTCTAAGTTTTGCAACCAGCGCGCACAGGGGCTCATGGTTAACCATAAAACAATATGAATTGCATAAAGCTTAAAGGGGAAAACTGCCTTTGAAAAAAAAAGAAAAGTGGATGATCTCCAGCAAATGATCACTAAACGCTATATACCGTCAGAATTTCATGAATTTTATAATCTAATATATAAAAATCTTGTGTCACGGTGTTAGTGGTCGAACTCCTTCTAAACGGCTCGACCGATCTTAATGAAATTTCTTGTGTATATATGGTAGGTATGAGAATCAGTTGTAAAGTATATTTCATACCGCTAGGTGCAGGGGACATGGCACCTCCCATACAAACCGAATTTTTCATACTGCATATTTCTGGATGTGTTCATGGAAGAGTACTGGAACTTGGTATGTACAAGATATATAAAATCAGTCGCGTGGTCACGAAGAAAAATTGGGGCTATTGAAAAAGGGGCGTGGCACCTCTCATGCTAGATTACTCGAAAATGGTATGGAGATATATGAAATCAATCCCATACTCTTAAAGAAAATTGTGGCTATTTGAAAAGGGGACGTGGCGCCTTTCAAACGCACTGAAACTATTACGTTTCTTTGTACACATGTACAGGTTTGTTAGGTTATTTAAGATGGCAATTGAAATATGCCTTCTGACAACCACCAAACCGTAATATTAGAAGATAAATGCGTCACTGAAAATCATGAACGTGAATTGTTGGTGAAAATGTTAGACCAAAATGTTTCAATACAAAAAATTTATTTTGGGCGGGACGAAGTTCGCCGAGTCTGCTAGAAGAATTATAGAAATATAAAATAAGCACTTGAATTTCCAATATAAATCATGCTTTTATGATTTAGTTTAAACCCTAAATGTGCTACTCTTCCACGCAAATAGTAAAATGTGCTACTATTCCACGCGAAAATCTGAAATTTGTTACTCTTCCACGCAAATAGTGAAATGTGCTTCTTTTCCACGCAAAAATCTGAAATGTGCTACTCTTCCACGCAAAAATCTGAAATGTGCTAGTCTTCCACGCAAATAATGAAATATGCTACTATTCCACGCAAAAATCTGAAATATGCTACTTTTCGACGCGAATAATGAAATGTGCTAGTCTTCCACGCTAATAGTGAAATGTGCTAGTCTTCCACGCGAATAGTGAAATGTTGTACTCTTCGTAGGGACCGACGATATATGGTATATGGAGTATGGAAAAAGGGATATTTCCAGCAGTAAACGTTTTAGTGTGGGCAACACTGGTATTTTTTAAATAAGGCAGATCGGAATATGCGCTCTCTGGGAAGACAATACCTGTAGTGCGATTCTGTAACTCTTAGCAATAAAAAAGTTGTTAGGTTACTTAACAACTTTTGCCGTTTGCACTAACAATTGTATGATTCTCTAACTCTTGCTTAACAGCGAAAACAGATGATTATTTCTTTTTATTTAAAACTAGCAGATCCGGCGAACTTCGTCCCGCCCAAAATTATTATATATTTTATTCAAACTTTTTGGTCCAACATTTTCACCAACANCGAAAACAGATGATTATTTCTTTTTATTTAAAACTAGCAGATCCGGCGAACTTCGTCCCGCCCAAAATTATTATATATTTTATTCAAACTTTTTGGTCCAACATTTTCACCAACAATTC
>NW_016193346.1:0-3299 GCF_001687245.7 Rhagoletis zephyria | reverse complement strand
AGCCCGGACTTTGTTAACATTCTCTGAAAGTATACCCATCCAGTAATAAGACACCCGGTGGATATGCAAAAGATAGCTCGCATTTTTATTTCATGGCCTACTAAAGTTTTCATGTCTCGACCTAAGTTGTTTTCAGAAAAGTCGNTCAAATTACACTGTGGGACAGCCGAAACCAGCCCGGACTTTGTTAACATTCTCTGAAAGTATACCCATCCAGTAATAAGACACCCGGTGGATATGCAAAAGATAGCTCGCATTTTTATTTCATGGCCTACTAAAGTTTTCATGTCTCGACCTAAGTTGTTTTCAGAAAAGTCGAAAAATAGTTAAAATAAATGTCTGAGCGAAATCAAAGTTTAAGACATATATAATAAAGGCTGACTTCAAAAACGTATCAATATAATGTTTGGATACTGTTATACTGCGGTATTCAAACTGTTTGTATATGCAGAGGTGCGACACATTGCAACCAAATACATTGCACATTTTGAATATTCCATATAGCAATGAACAACTTTTCTGAATTTTCCATTTTTTAAACACAAATGGTAACCAATAACAAACGAAGCATCAACTTTGTTTCTGATGCGCTGATTGCTCTAACGATGCGTTTTGGAAAAGTATACATTGTCAATATTTTGAAGTTCGGCGTTATGGAATATTAAACTTTGTTCGTATGCAAAGCAGTTGACGTTTTGGAAGCCAGCCAAAATTTCATGGGAAATATTTTTGTAGGACATTTTAACCCATTAGCTCGCGCCTAAAAGGCTCATTTTGACCCTTACTTCAAGAAATCCCGCAAAACGCAAATTTGAAAGGTCGTTAGAGGATTGATATATTCTAGAAAATTATTCTCCGGGAAATTTTACTAGGGGTCTTCTCAGGTAAAAGCTTCATGCCACCAACGTAAAAGCCTCTAAACATTTAAAATAAAAAATCAACAAAAAACTAGTTTTTTACAAATAAAATTTTTAAATTTGAGTTTGGAATAACAGTTCCTTCTAGGCACAGATTTTTTGTCCCGATGCATCAGTTCGAAAATCATGTATTTTTTTTTACTTGCATCCCTAAGACAAATGGAGTACCACACACAGTGATGGCAAATTTAGTCAGAAAGAAGAAAGTTGAAGGGTTGATTTTTTTGGAAATAAAGATGAAATTCGATTTTTTCTAGAAAAATTCGATTCTATCCGAATTTTAGTAACACAAAGTTCGATTTCAAAAATTCGCCATTTTGGAGCTAAAATTCGATAAAAAATTCGAATATCGAAGCTTCGAATATCGAATTTACCCATCCCTAGTACCAAGGTGGCCGAGGGACGGTCATGTGTGGTTCTTACAGTTGGCTCCCGCTTTGACGCATGCACAAGATTAAATGTAATAGCATATGTATTGTCAAAGGTAAGTCGGTTACCCGATAAAACGTTGCCAGTTACAAATTGGCCTCACTTAATGGATATCGAACTAGCGGATCCAGAGTAAAACAAATCTCATCGAGTAGATATCTTATTGGGAAGCGACGTCTATGATGACAGCATATTGGGTGATATGCGGCGAGCATATGTAGGTGCGCCAATTGCACAGAAAACTATTTTTGGTTATATATTAATGGGAAAACTGTCTAAGGCGTCACCGAAAACGACTACAATTTCATCTTTACAAACACACATAGACATCGATGAGTTGTTATCTAAATTTTGGGAACTGGAGGAAGTTGCGAGCGAGCAAACTTTCTCGGAAAATGATCAATGGTGTGAGGAATTTTATCGCGACACACATAAGCGTTTAGAAAGTGGAAAATACCTTGTGCGCTTACCTTTGTTAACACATCTTGATCCGTCATGTGTCATCGGATCTTCGAAGAATATGGCGATGAAAAGGTTCTTAAATCTTGAACGTCAGCTAAATCTTGACCTTCAACTAAAGCAAACTTATCGCGAAACAATTGAAGAATATCTTCGCCTAGGGCAAATGGAGCCAGTTACGGCAACGGATTTTCAGCATCAAGACGAAGCGGAGGGCAGTTTCAGGTTTTGGACTTGTTGCTATTTACCGAACCATCCGGTTGTTAAGAAAGAATCATCTACTACAAGGGTGCGAATTGTATTTGACGCTTCGAGCTGCACCAGCAATGGCAAATCATTAAATGATATTCTGGCTGTAGGGCCACCTCTAAAAACGGATTTGCTAGCTGTCTTGATAAATTGGCGTTTCTTGTAATTCGTCTTTACAACGGACATCGAAAAGATGTATCGCTGTATAAATGTTCAAAATGAGGACGCGCAATACCAGAGGATTCTTTGGCGAAATGAACGAACAGAAGATATAAGAGAGTACTTTTCCAATACAGTTATGTTTGGCACTGCATCGGCTTCATTTACCGCCATACGCATCTGGCTAGTGACGAAGGGGATCGCTACCCTTTAGCTGTAGATATGATCAATCGACAGATGTATGTAGACGACATTTTGTCTGGGGGGAATTCTCTCGAAGAAGCGATTATGGTTCAGGAACAAGAAACGGGTATCATGCGAAGTGGCACATTCGAGCTGCGTAAGTGGGCAGCGAATCATCCAAGCTTGTTGAAGGGGATCCCAGTCAAATATTGCGCATTTAATAGTTTACCTCAAATGACCGACAACTCTTCGGTTAAGACACTGGGAATATATTGGGATTCAGGTAACGGCACCTTTAATTTTATGCTAAATTTTGAAATCTTAAGAACGGTTCCGACTAAGCGTATTGTTCTTTCTACAATTGCTCGCCTTTTCGACCCACTTGGGTCATACAAGGAAAGATAATTATGCAACAATTGTGCACACTTAAGCTAAACTGGGATACTCCCATTCCGCAAAATTTGCAAAATTCTTGGAATCAATTTGTTACGGAGTTGCCTTCGCTATCTAAGATACAACTGCCCCGATGGTTAAAGAAAAACAACAGGATGGTTGGTCATGAGCTTCATATATTCTGCGATGCTTCACTCAGTGCATACTCAGCAGCAGATTACCTGAGAGTTAAAACGGAAGAGCATCAGCTTATGCTTTGGCGAGTCACAACTTTTCTTCTGGGAAGACTCCATGATCGTTTTATCGTGGATCAAGGGTGACACTAATCGTTGGAAGACTTTTTTTCCAATCGGATAACCAAAATTTTGGAGGTTTCGATAGCGGCACATAGCTTCAGAAGACAACCCAGCGGACTGTTCAAGTCGGGGTCTAAGTTCCTCAAAACTCGCAAGGCACCAACTCTGGTGGTCAGGCCCGCCATGGCTCAGCCTTCCACCTTCGATGTGGCCA
>NW_016193344.1:0-3299 GCF_001687245.7 Rhagoletis zephyria | reverse complement strand
GAACCGGTCTGGTCGGTGCTGCAGTCCACCACCAGGTCGTCGCCCATTTTGGCGTCCTCCGAGAGGCCCACGCTGAAGTACTTTGAGCGGTGGGTCGCGCCGGGGAGGGGCCTTCCGCTGAGGGTGAACTCGGTGCGGCCGTCGGAGCGGTCTTGGCGAGCTGAGGAAAGTGGAAACGGAGAGGGATTAGATTTTCAGAAAAAGGAGTTCAAAAAGGCTTACCCGTTAGCAGGGCGAGGCAGTTTCTGGTGGCCAGGCAGTTACTGCCGCCATTCTGTCCCAGGCCCATACAGGCCCGGTCGGCGCAGCTGGCGTAGTCGAGGCCGTTGGAGTCGGCGTTTCCGCCACTTCCTGATAATTCTCCCGCGGCGGCCTGGTCCGACTGAAGAAGAGCACCTCCACCTCCATTGCCTCCTCTTCCTTTATTTGCACTGTAGTAGGCCTCATCGACTCGATTTCCATCGAGAAGGTACATCGGCTCCGAGAGAATCTGGTCCCAGTAGGCCTGCTTCACCTGGACGACGGTGGCGCGGAAGACGATGGCCGCGGTGAGGTTCTCCGGGGTGGGCGTCCACATGGCGGAGACCTGCGTCTTCGTTTGGCCGCTGGTGTGGGTCCAGGTGTTCTAGAATATTAAAGGGGAAAAAGATGAGTTAAAGGAGTTCGAAAAGAGGTGTTCACAAAGTACGTACCGCTCTTCCTCCCGGGCAGGACTTGGCCTGCGTGAGACCTTCTGGCTGGAGGCCGGTGAACTGGCCGTCCACCAGCCGCCCCTGGTCGCCCTCCGCCCTCGCCTGGACGATGAACCCGGCAAAGGTCANTGGCCTGCGTGAGACCTCGAGGCTGGAGGCCGGTGAACTGCCCGTCCACCAGCCGCCCCTGGTCGCCCTCCGCCCTCGCCTGGACGATGAAGCCGGCAAAGGTGACCTGAGAGTTGGCCACCAGACTGACCATGATCTTGCCGTCGCCGGTCTCGTGGAGCAGCAGCTTGTACGGCGACCGGTCTCCCTGTCGACTTCCGTGGCCGGGAATGAGGGAGTTGCAGACTCCATCGCTGTTCGGAGCGCCGCTGCCGTAGCCGTGGACCGAGGAGGTGAAGGTGAAGAAGGTGGTAAGCAGAAGAAGGAGTTCAAGGATGAAAAGGAAGTTTAAGGGTGATGATGAGTACGGTGATTTGCAGAGTGACTTCATGGTGGCTGGTTGGTGTTGGTTGTGGGGTGATGAGAATGTGAGTTGATCTGGCAAGTGACTTGATCTCGGTGTTTTGTTGTGGGGTGAGTATAGATGGTTTTGAGTTGAGTCAAGTTCAAGTTGGCTTGCCTTTGCCTATCTTCGCCGACTAAAGGTCACAACAACACCTCGAAGTGTGCGCCCTTTAAGCTCAGCAATCGCAAGGCAAAACTCAGCGGTCAATCACTTCTCGATCGTCAACGGCGGCAGCTGGGCAAACAGATCTGAAATCTCAAGTCTGAAATCTGAAATGAAAAAAGTGAAAAGACATGTGCTGGTAAGAATAAGAGGGTAAGTGTATCCTCAACAGAGAGAAAGGAAGGAAACCCGTAACGTGGGCGAACAAGAGCTCATTTCGCTAAAGAGGCTCAAATTGATGCAAGAGAAAAGATAGAGAGAAGAGAGAATGAATGGGTAAGAGAAGGAGAGGTAACCGGCAATTACACACAGAGTGAAACCAACCAAGAGCAGAAGCAAAAGGCTGAAGAAGACTGGTTTGCCCCTGTTGCAGCAGCAGCAGTGGTGGCGAACACCGAAAAGACTCTTGTGTTCTTGTCTGTTTGTTCATCATCGCTGATTATAAATTCTGCAATCGACAAAGCCACTCGTTCTCCCCCCACTCATACTTTCTCTCCTTAGGCAGTACTCATTCAATCTTCACTTTGCCGGTGATTATCTATTGCTCGAGCAGTGCTTGGTGGTGAGTGGTACTAAAGGCAGCAGTCCACCCCGTTACATCGACAAATAAACACACACTTGTGCAAATACAAGCACAATGTGTCATGCCAATTTTATTTTAAACAGCATTTTCCCACTTCTATTCATAGCAGCAGCTGCGACAATTTGTCAACAACTGTGTCAGCAGTGTTAGCAGCAGCAGCAGCAGGTGACATTCAACGGTAGTCGACGACTCTCTTTTCTGAGAGCGTTCATTGACGCGAGACAGAAGTAAAAGTAGAAAAAGAAAAAGAGAAGGTAAATCGGTGGCTGAGAAACATGAACAATGAAAAGTAAACAGCAGAAGAAACAGCAGCTATTTCTTCCGGACACTTGAGAGGAATTTGCGTATGTCAGGTGGTGGTTACACAAGATCATCATCAACATCTTAGCATCAACTCTTTTTTCCATAAGAGCTAAATAGCTGAGGCCACTGGGCTTGCCATGGGAGCAGCAGCAGAAGCAGTTTAGACAACGACTTCTTTTCTTGCTGCCACTAATTAGTCAAAGAAGCAGTTTTGGATCAGCAGCAGCAGCAGCGACTCGACAGGCCCGTCAAATCAATTGCGGCGATTAATAACCGCCAATAATTGGCCAACACCAACTACTGTGGCGCTGCTGCTGCTGCTGCTGCTGCTAATTACCACAGCCACTGGGGCACAGCAGTGGACGTCAGACGTCTTCGACAGAACTTAACAGTGCTGCTGCTGCTGTTGGACTACAATAGACGGCAAAGACTACTGGAAAAAACAAAGTCGAAGCCATTAGCAGCAGCAGCAGCAACAATCAAATATGACGCCTCACAGAGAGTCAAAGAGTGCCGCTGTGCTGTTGTTGTTGCTGTGCTGATGATTAAACGGTGATGAGGCGATGATGAAAGAGGGGGNGGGGGGGGGGGGAAAGGAAAAGCAAAAAAGAAGATGAAAGACAAATGGTATTAAACATCGTCGGCAAAGAAGAACAAAGTGAGGATGTGATTTAACAGTTAACAGAACAGTCCAATCCAATCTCCAATACAGCACCTTTGCAGCAAGTTGCAGAAGAAGAAAACGGCGTTGTCACACTGCAACACTGCAGCATTGGCGGCAGCAACAGTGGCCACAAACAAATGTGTCAGTGAACCCGAGACATTTTTTAGCCGTTCAAGCTGACTTTAGCAGTCTTCGGCAGTGTTCGCCTCGGTGTATCACCACCACCTTCACCACCACGACCACTTAGTGCAAAAACAAAAGGCATCAGGCAACGAGGATGAGAAAGAAAAAGGAAAGAAAGAAAGGGAAGGAGGAAAGGTGAGAGAAAGCAGCAAATCGAGAGAGAGAGAGAGAGAGAGAGAGAGAGAGAGAGAGAGAGAG
>NW_016193343.1:0-3299 GCF_001687245.7 Rhagoletis zephyria | reverse complement strand
TTATTTCGATTTTCATGTGGCCTTGAGCTCGAAAAATATACAATACTGTATATTACAATATAGACATTTAATTAAAGAGGTTTAAGAAACATAACTGTTGGAAATATTTTTGAGTAGAATTGCCACGTCTTTGAAAACTTAAACTCAGTTAAATTCATAAAATAAATTAAATTAAATTTTTAAGAAGGCTTACAGCCGAAAATGTGTGTGAGGAGGGCTTCCAAATGCTTGAAAATTTAACTAAATTTAATTGATATAGATATCAAATTAAAGAGGTTTAAGAAAAATACTTTTGGTAATATTTTTGAGGAGGGTTGCCACCTATTTGAAAATTTTAACTCTGTTTAATTGATTAAACAAATGAAATACTGCAATACAGGTATCAAACTAAAGACCTACAGTCGAAAATATGTTTCCGGAGGGCCAACTGTTTGAAAATTTAACTCAATAAAATTGGTAAAATAAATGAAATGTTACAATATCAAGATTATGCCCTACCTATATAAAGTAAAGACTGCAAATATTGGAACTAAATGATATATTAAATAATTGGTTCCAAACGAAAAGTGTTACGGAAAGCTTTACTAGGGATTTTTTTATGTTTAAATGAAGAAAAAACTTACAAAATATTATCGAACGAAGTGATCATATTATCAACGAAAAGTTGGTATACAAATTTCGCAATGAAAAATAATAAAAAAAAAAACTACTGCTACAAATGAAACAAGTAAGAGCAGTGCTGACTTCGGCTATGCCGAAGGCCTCATACCTTTCATGAATATCTGAAAATTTTACTTTAACAGATTACTGCATTTGAAAAAATGTATATATTCACGGCATACATAGATAGAGGAGTAACATACATATATAAAAAATGATATCTAAACAATCAGAGGTATGGAAGATATACCTTATATAGCACCAATCTAAGTGATTTTCACTGCTGTGTTATTAGTATGAAAACCGGTAACACAATTTAATGGGTTTAGCTTCCTACATAAAGGAGATATATCGCAAAAACTGGTATCTGAACAATCAGTGGTAAAGGATATAAAGCTTATACAGCATAGATGTTGTCGATTTTCTCAGTAGAATTTGTATTATTATTTATAAAAAAGCTTACAAAATTTATCGGTTTTAGCTGTCCAAATATATTAGTTTTGCATTCAAACCCCATATCTGAACAATTAGTTGTATGGAGGCAATAAATAGGTTATATTGATCGGATATTTTTTTATTTTACTGTAAACTTTCTGTTGATAATGTTTCTAGCTGCATAAATAAAGAAGAAGAAGCTGCATAAATGGAGAAGTTATCAGAATCAGAATCTCATATCTGAACAATCAGTTGTATGGAGGCTATAGGTTATAGCGATCCTATCCTCGCCATTTTCACTGTAAGTATTCCGCTGTGGTGTAGTGGTAAGCAGTGCGCGCTTCCACTCCGCAGCACCTTGGTTCAAACCCTGGTCAAAGCAACATCGCAAAAAATATAGAAAAAAGGTTTTTTCTTAACAGCGGTCGTCCCTCGACAGGCAATGGCAAACCTCCGAGTGTATTTCTGCCATGAAAAACAGCTTCTCATAAAAATACAATCGCCGTTCGGAGTCGGCGTAAAACTGTAGGTCCCTCCGCTTTGTGTGACAACATCAAGGCGCACGCCACAAACCGGAGGAGAAGCTCGGCCAAACACTAACATATGTGTAAGCGCCAATCTATTATTATTATTATTATTATTATTCCTTTCATAACGAGTGGAAATATTGCGAAATTTCATGCTCTCAGCTCCATAAATGCAGGAGTTATAACAAAAAATCGCACATCTGAACAATCAGTTGTGTGGGAGCTATATATAATAGTGAGCCGATATTTGTAATCTTCACCGTAAGTATTCTGTTAATAATGAGTGAAAACAGTGCGAAATTTCATGTTTCCAGCTGCATAAATGTAGGAGTTATAACAAAAAATCGCATATCTCAACAATCAGTTGTATGGGAGCTATATGTAATAGTGACCCGATCTTCGCCATTTTCGCTGTAAGTATTACTTTGATCATCTGTGATAATAGTGCAATATTTGATGTTCCTAGCTACATAAATGGAGCAGTTATCACGAAAAATCATATATCTGAACAATCAGCTGTATGGGAGCTATAGGTTATAGTGGCCCGATATTTGCAAGTTTCACTGTAAGTATTCTGTTTATATTGGGTGGAATTTTTGCAAAATTTCATGTTCCTAGCCGCATAAATCTCATATCTGAACAATCAGTTGTATGGGAGCATTATAGTGGTAGAGAGGTATAAAAATAATAAAAACCATACCTAACGAAAGCATACAATTGTTTTCACCATTACCTAACATTATAAAATAGTTAACTTTTAATCATAAACAATTTCGCTTCAGGTCGCCATAGCCTACTACGTACTATATTGCGAGTAAAGAGAATGTGTCTGCTTTATCGTTGAGTTATTCCGACTTTCAAATATCTAAGAATCTGCCTTAGTGAAATACACATCTACCTAACAATACCCACATTTTCCAGAATCTTTTTTTGCTAAATTAGATGAGCGGCTTCGAGTTTTTGGAAAATTGTTTCCAAAAATCAACGAAAACAATTTGAATAAGGTTGGATAATATTATGAAGACTATGATTATAATTGTTAATCTGATATCCCATTATATGCCCAATCAAACACTCACAAATTAAAGCGTGAGCAGAAGCGTTTTTATAATAGCATATTACAAATGTTAAGATAACAATTTTTTACAAGGACGTTTAATTTGTAGCGCATGGCACCCACGTCACTGTTGCCAGTTGTTGTAATTTCGAGAAAGTAGACAATTTCGTTTAGTTAGGAACCAGCATAACACCGATAATGATGTCGGCATCGAAATCCAATGCCGCATTACATACTTTAGCGAACAATTGCTACTTTGGACTAAGTAGGCAATTCGGGAGTAAAGTTCTCTCTGGACTTACAAAAACCACACTCTATAAGTCACTCATCATGCCCATGCTGCGTAGAAATGTTCAACCATTCGGGAATGCATTGGTGTTGCTCGCTACACACATTGCCTGTAATTTCTTGATTTACACCAGCGCTCATCCGCTTGCTTGCCTGAAATATTCAACATTGTGGCAAGATGAACATACATACATTGCAGTTGACTACGAATATGCGCGTCTAACTACAGAGCGATTAATTAGCCTAGGTATCCTCGCGACAATTACTGAACACAGGGAACGGTAAGCTGCCAGTCAATGAGAGATTAGGACGAATTTTATTGCCTGAAAATT
>NW_016193341.1:0-3300 GCF_001687245.7 Rhagoletis zephyria | reverse complement strand
TCCTTTACTGTATGTATATCACTACATATGTATGTGTATGTGTAAATGCTTAAAAATATAAATTACACAGTGCGACAAAAAAATAATCACCAAATATACCCGAAACAAAAGTTAGTCGAGTACAAAATGAAAATAGGTTTGGTACTGTTTGAGCAACCCTCAACTTTTTATTAAAAAAAAAGTTCTTTATGTACTTGATGCTTTTATCTACTAACAGATTGGCTATAAAAGTACATTTATTATTTATTGATACCTCATTTAATGAAAGCATATACAACTTTTCGAAGTTGGGCTATTTAAGTAGAAATGCGGTCTGTAATTTAAGTGGATTGCTTTTTCAGATATTTTGCGCAGTGTGACTGAGGAACTAATCAATATTTACTCAAAATTGATATCGCACAATGGATCTTTAGCAAAAAGGTAGTTTTTCATATTTATTTTTTTTTAAATCGGCGTGGTGCATATCCGGCAAATTTTATAGAAATTTTCTAAATTAGCGATGACCGAAGTTGAAAAAAAAGCTTTGAACTGCCATCATATTATAACTTAAGAAAGTTTTATTAGATGGCAGTTGAGAAGTGCACGTGAAAAAATTTCATAAATTTAATGAAGGAATGCAGCACATAGCATGCATTTAGGCGCCCGATGTTAGCAGGCGCGCCTAAACACTACCTAAAACTTAAACTATTTTATGGTTCCGGTGTATTTCGTAATTTTTTTTTGTCGCACTGTGTTATTTGAGTAGGAAACTATTTTTTTTTTTGATTTTCTTTTGACTTCATTTGTATTTTTTTTTAATTTTTGTATTTGTCACATTGAGATTTGCCAATTTTGTATAAGAATCTCATTTGATCGCTTTACGAATGAATACAATACACCTATATTCGTGTTAAATTCTCAATTTTTTTTTGCTAACATAGAAAACAGTTTTATGAAACTACATTTTCAAAGTAACTGGTGGCTTATTTCGTGCTTTTTGATATTTCGTTTTTTTTTATGTTGATTTTCAAGTTCGCTTGGAAGTAGTCGTTTCTTTTCAATTGAATTATAGAGGCGTATTCTTGTTTTCGTACCAATCGAAAATTTGAAGTCTTTGTATAGAAAATGATAGGAAAATTTTCGCGATTTTCGATTCGTACGAAAACAAGAATATTTTTATACCCTATAGATTCAATCAATATGTAGTAGACAACTCGTATGAATAAACAGACCTATTTGCTTAGTGGTTATCATAAATAACATCTGTTAACGGTTTAATTGATATTTAACAGTATAAATATGCATGTGTAATCGAATAACAAATATTTTAATTATACACAGTTTATCATATAATTACGTTTATAATTAAGCGATTGATAGTTATAGAAGAGCATACTTTTCTTAAATCAAATATTTTTGATACAAAAAAAAGATGTATGTATATATGAGGCCATATATAAGAAAGTTATTGCTTATTATTAGAGGTATTTTTCTCACGTTGTAATAGTTAGCAACAGATAGCTGAAATGAATTTATTTATTTATGTATATCCGATCAGTTTGTATTTTGTGAAAATCTTTTAGTTTGTGATAGGCTTGTCTGATCTGTTCTTTTAGTGTAAATAAAACGACGTTATTTCACTTACGGCCCAATTTATTGTATTTTACCAAACAAATGCTACAATAATAGGTTATTCTATTATCTCATCATGTTTACTATTTTGGTGGATATGCTACGCTGGCCCTTATGGCCTTTCATAAGCAAATCTCACGAGTTGTTTTTTTTTTGGTGTCACTACCTTCTCTCTTCAGAACAAAAAAGGCTAAAGCATACTTCTTGTTTATTTCAATCAATAGAGTTCCACAAATAAGTACCATAAAAAATAAATCAAGTATTTGAGCGATTTTAGCCTTAAAACGTTTATTTAGTCGAAAAAGCACCGAAATTACAATTTTTTTCATTGCCACTCTGTTTTTTTTTGTTTGTTTTTTTTTAATAACTTTGGGAAGTTTTCAAATAGAATGTTCACATTAGAGGCAATGGACGTTGGCATCAAATAGAACATAACTGTGAAGTTTGAAGAGTGTGCCACGGAATTAAACAAAATGGCAGCATGCAGAATATCTGTCGCACCTATTTTGTACTTTTTCAGAATTTAAGATTTTTTAATTTTAGTAATTCAAGATACTTAAACGTGTTAGCTGACTGTGTATGATCCCTCCAGTACTGCTGGAGTCAATCGCTACTTTTGAACCGCTACTGCACCGACTCCTAGGTAAGTAGCTACTCTATTAATCCGTGGTAGTGCACATGGTAGTGCAGAGTCGTAACCCGTCGTAAGCAGAATAGCGAAAAANAACTACGAAAGAGGGCGCCCATAAATCACGCAAGTGACTACTTTAGTAACTCCCGTTAGTGCAGAGAGAGCCGATGGTGACTACCGCCTAGGACATTCCCTTGTAAAAGTAATCGATGAAATACACTGCAAGTAGTCGGTCGGTAATTGGCGGTGTTTATCAGGTAGCTACCGATTCAGCAGTCCTGTAGTCACTCCCCCGTACTGCAGGGGTACTACGGGGCGTATACGTTACATACACATTTACGGCAACTACATCTTACTTTTAATGCAAAAGTGAAGATAGTGCATTGTCTAAAAAAAGTGTGCCATCATTGACAAAACCACGTTTTTGACGAAAAATGTAACAACTCGTTAGATTTGCTAATATAAATACTATGTATAAAGTATGACTGCGTTTGCTACTGTTGGATTACATTCCTCTATAAATACTTTCTTCTATTAGAAATATTAAAAAAAAAAATCTTTACATACATACATCAGTCTTGAATGTATATTTTATAGATTTAAACAAAACAATGGTCCAAAAATAAAGTGCTTATCATAACCTTACGACACTCACATATTGGCAAGGTTTGAATATTTATTTTATTATTTTTTAATTTTAATAATTATTTTATAAAAGTCTAGTTTATTTTTAAACAAAAAAACGTATAAATCCAAGAGTCAATTTTGTGCAATATTTGAAAAAAAAATCAACAACCTTTCGCAAAAAGAATAAGTTATATTTTTATAAACAAATAATTCAAATTAAAAATAAGAAAATAAGTTGTCATTATGTGAGTGACGTAAAGTTGTGATAAACACCTTCTATATGCCCTTAATGAAAAAAATATAGAATAAAATTATTGTGAAATTTTTAATATACTTTAAACTATACTTTAAATGTTTATTTTTGTTAATCTATCACTGTGTTCATGCAACTATATACTTATGTAGTAAATGTATTTAAATAGTTTTTGAGC
>NW_016193340.1:0-3300 GCF_001687245.7 Rhagoletis zephyria | reverse complement strand
GCTTCAACATCTACCGTTGCAGGACGTCCTGTTTCGCCGCCACGCCTTCCAGGTATGCGACCTTAAAAAAGTGAAAAATGATAGTTAACAAGCAAGCAAACAAGAAAGGTGTAAAAATCACTTACTTTCATATATTTCTCTATGGGTCCGGGCAAATGCTTCACGACCCGGATGTCGACGATTGGGGTATCGCTCTGCATAGGGTCTTTGAGCAGCTCTGGCATTACAGCAAGCTTCACCGTAAATTAGGTGA
This sequence comes from Rhagoletis zephyria, assembly GCF_001687245.7. Classification (NCBI taxonomy): domain Eukaryota; kingdom Metazoa; phylum Arthropoda; class Insecta; order Diptera; family Tephritidae; genus Rhagoletis; species Rhagoletis zephyria. The sequence continues at coordinate 3,047 of NW_016193340.1, read as the reverse complement.
ATATCCGCATATTCATGCGACGTATACTGCGTGTTCTGTTCTCTGTCATAGTATTAATAACACAATATTCGAAGCGTCCGATATCACAAAATCCACTTTCACTAATTCCGGTAAGTAACACAAAATAATGTCAGGAGCAGGTAATAATGTACCTTTATACTATTTAGCATGTCATTTGACGGTAACAAGAGCAAATTCAATTTAAATCTATTAAATACATTCTAGCGTGTCTCAGTCCTTTACCCACAAAAGCGGCTATAACTTTTATTTTCTATTCGAAACAGTAAGTGTGGCACCTTTCTGAAATCTTTATGAAATGAGCAATTTTTTTATGTAATGTAAAGTTATAGCTCAGTACATTTTTTTCACCCGAGATAGTGAAAGTTGGGGAAGAAAATATCAAAAAGTTAAAAGTCCAGAAATAGTCCTAATTTTATGATGGTTTCTTAATATATTTTAACTACATTGCATTTGAGTATGGAGAGGCAACTATCTGGAAGTATTTTACATAAAAAATTTACTAAGTGTTGCCCGGTTTGTAGTTGCAGTTAAAGAAAACACATGAAAAGGCACGATTTTTTTTTAATTCGAAAAAATGTAAATATTTCAAAATCGGTGACACTTTTACCTGAAAATTTTTTGTTTATCAGGGAGCTCACCCCCCACCTACCTTCCCCTAAAGTTTGGCACGTTACTTCTGAGACACCCTGTATATACAGTGCATGATAGATACTTATGTATTTATATGTATATTGAAAGGTATTACTCTCCTTCCCCTTTTCCTTACTTCCTATGCACCGAGCAATGAGTTTTTAATGAAAATGCCAGCATTTCATTTTAATGACACTTTCAAGTCTCTGGCGGCCACAAATGCAGACAGTCAGTCTGCCTAGCAGCTATTGGCTGGCGTTGTAGTTGCTTTGCTCCCGCAGCTGCCACAATGTCTCAGCAATTTTCTTCAAATAAATTTTGCTCATGCTATTTGCGGTGGCGTTGCGCTACTGTTTGCAGATTTTTGTAGCTGGGCTGTGCGGTGGGTATGTGTGTGCCTCTGTGTACCCTGCTGGTGTCATAAATAAATAACTTACACTTTTAATTACAAACTGTAATGGTAATCAAAATGTTGGCGCCGTTTACAAATTCGCTGATAACTATGTATGTATTTTTAGTGATGTGCGCGGGAAATGTATCCAATAAAATTGACTAAGATCGAGAGGGAGGTTATACATAGCTCATTTATATTATAGAGAGGCATCGTTGAGTTATTGATGTGACTGATTTAATGGGTTTTATGGAACACAGTTCAATTAAAATACTAAAGAAGAATCCCAGATATTCATACCTATATACATGAAGGTACGTACCTCATAAGAGCTTATGCTTTGATGTGATTTAAAATTTTATTGACATATTTATAAAATTCAGGTTTAATATTCACCGACTTAGCACTCTGTATACCAGTTTTTCAGTGCTGGCTTAAACTCAGTTTAAACTTAATTAAACTCATTTTTTTTTTAAACTTAATTTAAGCTACTGACTAATTTTTCAGTGCGAGTTTAAGGCCGCTGCATACCTTAGTCGTTTGTAGGGCAACACTGTTTTTCTTTATGCAGACACAAAACTTCGTGTTTTAAGTTCTGAAAGGTTNGTTGCCCGACCAAATTACCCTATGCAAGTAAACTCCAACTCAAGTTGCGTCTCTTAATTTCCTTGTGCACAATTTTCATCTTTCGTATGAATATTTCGTTTATTTATGTTAGTGCCGCTATACAATTCGATCTGGTTTGATTTAGTTCGCATCCCTCCAGCAGTCGCAAAGGCCGAAGTAGCAAAGTACGGCCATTCGAGAGATCCGAGTTTCTTTAGATGTAGATTTTATTGTCCTAAAAAGAAAACTATATATTTTTTAATTTCATAAAATTTTTAGAAGCTTTATTATCATTATTATTTTTTAACTTAATTTTCTTTTAATTGTTAGATGTTATTGTTTCCAAAAGAATATATTTTTATTTAATTAAAGTTTTAGGAACATATTTTATTTTTTTCTTTCATTAATTAATAATTTGTTTCATCCTTTTAGATTAATTTTATTTTAATCTTTAGATTCTAGTGTTAAAAAAACAAACAATTTTTTTATTGAATTAAATTTTTAGAAGCATTTTTTTATTTTTGCTTTCATTCATTAACTTTTTTCTAGTTTTAGTTTAATTTCCTTTTAACCTTAAGACTTTATTATTTGAAAACGAAACATTTTTTTTTTAATTTTATTTAATTTCTAGGAAATTATTTAGTTTTTTCTTTCATTCATAATATTTTTTTTCTTTTAGTTTAGATTTCTTTTTACTTAAGGATTTTATTGTATTAAAAACAAAATTTTTTAATTTAATTTAATTTTTCGGAACTTATGAAATTTTTTTCATAAATTAATATTTTTATTTTGATTTCCTTTTAGTTTTTAGATTTTACTGTTTAAAAAAGAAAAATTTATTTTTAGTTTCATTTTATCTTTAGAAACATATTTTATTCATTTCTTCTTTTGTTATTTTAATTTGTTTCGTGTTTTTGATTTCATTTTCTTTTAATATTGGTATTTTATTGTTTTAAGTTAAAAAATAATTTTTGTTTTATTTAGGATCTTATTTTATTTTTTTCCTTCTTAATTTAATATTCTTTTAATTTCTAGGTTTTGTTGTTTTTTGGCTTATTTAATTTAATATTTTTTTTTTAATTTAGAAATATAAATAAAAATATAAAAAAAAAAAAATTTTATTTCATTTATTTTTAATCATATTTTCATATTTATTTTTTGCTTTATTTATTTTCGTTTTTTAATTTTTTTATTAGGTTTTTTTTTAGTTTTAAAAACAAGGCTATATAACTTTCTATAAGTCTATTAAATTAAAAAAAGGAAAACTAAAAGACGGGGAGTATAAGGTTAAGACATCCTCGCCTTGGTACCTTGATCTGTTCTATAGGACATTCTTGGTAATAGCACAGTTTAAACTGGCACAAGTCTGCAGTAATGAGCATTTGTAAAGCTTGTCTCA
>NW_016193338.1:0-3300 GCF_001687245.7 Rhagoletis zephyria | reverse complement strand
TAATGTTCGGCTCCGCCCGAACTTAGACTTTCTTACTTGTTAAATTTAGTTTAAGTTAATTAATCGGAGAAATGTTTCAAATTTCTTAGACGCATTATCGTCAAACGTTTGTACGCCAACGCCGAAGAAATGCCAATATGTGTGTAGTTATGTATGTATGTGAGTACATATTTATATGTAAAACGAATATCCCAACGGGGAAATGGGGAAAGGATTTACGACTACGATTGAACGAAGAGACACATCGCAATGGTAAGCGAACGTCTGGAAAAATTAAATAAGTTACTCAACTTGCAACATTCTGCAAACAATTTTTTAATATTTTGAAACCCTGCATCTATGTTCTGATATAGTTATGGTATTTATCATATCGTATATGTAATACATATTATATACAATAAAAGGAACGACTCTGCAAAAAAATTTGCCGATAGGTGGCGCAAGAGTCGAGATATTAGGGAACCCCTTATTTATGATCCGATATTGTTCATTTTCAAACAGCTTATTTTTATAATATTTTTTACTATTAACTTTTTGTTACTTTAGTAAGCATTAGAAGTGGATTACATAAGGATTAGAGACATGTTCCACTGTTCAGTAGTATTTAGATTTGGAGTTGTGTCGTTATTGCAGAGGACCAACGATATGTATGTATGTACATGTCTATAATAGGCTAACCAATTTCGCTTGCGAAGCCTATCCCATTACCAACGTCACAGTGACTTACGCCAAGTATTACATAGTTAATTGACATTAATCGTTCATCATCAAAGAGATATACATAAATATTACAGTTCTCGAACATTGTCGTCGATCTATGTACATATACACATAAATATTTACAAAGCCTATATGTACATACATATGTGAAAATGGGCAAACAGTACCTAATATAAATATTACTGGATCAGTGGACGATGAACTCACATTTCTTACATATAAGTAATTAACACGTCTGTTACTACTAAATATATCATCTCTTGGTAACGCGTAGTTCCACCTGTATGTGCTCCACATATATTCCTTAGATTCATAATTTGAAGAATACATACATAACCTTGTGGTCAGCTGATTAAGTTAAGTGACATTTTGACTATTTTTTGGCTATTTTACTTTTGTTTATATTTTTTTCAAACTTCGTACAAAAGTTATGAAAATTCCACAAACTTTAACATTTCCACCCAAAAATTTGAACTTTTTATTCAGAAAATGCACAACAACATTCGCCAAAAAAAAATTATTAAAAATCAACGCGATTTTCTAACGTATTGAAAATTGCATTTTAACCTACTAAAATTTAATGAGCTACAAAACTGCATACCCAATAATAATAAACTGAATAAAAAGTTTAAAATTTTTGGCTGCAAATGTTAAAGTTTGTTGAATTTTCATAATTTGTGTACGAAGATTGAAATGTGGATTTATGTGGTGTTGGTTAGGTAAAGTGATAGAAACTTTTATAAAAAAAATATAAACATTAAATAAACAAACGAAAAATAGCCAAATAAAGTTAAAATGTCACTTGACTTAATCAGCTGACCACAAGTGTATGTATGTATATATACATACTAGCCGACGTCATATGCGCGAGGCTTCGCCACGCGCTGAATGTGTAGATATTAAGGAAGGTGGGATTGACAACTAAACAGGGATTGGCGCTTACTTGTATGTTAGTGTTTGGCCGAGCTTCTCCTCTGATTAGTGGTGTGTGCCTTGATCTTGTAGCACAAAGGAGAGGGACCTACCGTTTTACGCCGACTCCGAATGGCGATTGTATCACAGCGGCCGCGTATTATACATAGATAATTTTTAAATGGGTGGCAACCCCACTTAAACAAAAATAAAAACCTTTTTCACATGCATAGACCATATCCTTTCACTTGGCACCTCCGTTTTTAGTACAACAAACGGTGAAGATCTTATAATTTTGAAAAAATGGCAACCCTACTCAAAATGAATACATTGTTGAGCATCTAAACGCCTAGCCTTTTCATTTGACACCTCATTTCTTGTAATCCAACGAACAGTGCGGATATTATAATATTTTAGATAGGTGGAAACCCTATAGCAATGTAAAGTACTAAAGATAATATTCCTATCGATACCGATTATACCTAAAAAATCTAGTCTAACTCCGTAGTTTTTAAGATTAGCGTGTTCAAAGAATCTTGGCTTTCTTTAAAACTGTGTATAGAAGATAGCAATTTTTAAATAGGTGGCAACCCTACTCAAAAAGCATAAAGTCTTTGTATATGCGAAGGTCATGCCCTTTCATTTGACACTTCAACTTTTGTAATCCAACGAACGGTGAACATCTTTTTACTTTTTATTAGGTAGCAACCCTACCCAGAAAAATTATATTTTATTGCACAGCTAGAATCCGAGTCTTTACGTTTGACTGCGAGGGTGCAGAACTGATGCCTACGCTTATTATGATTTTATATAGAAATTTTATCAACAGGTGGCAACAATATTCAAACAGATAAAACATTTGTGCTTTTCTAAAGGCACATCCCTTTCATTTGACGCCTCACCTTTTGTAATCCAGCGAACGCTGCGGATCTAATATTTTATTATACAGGTGGCAACCCTATCAAAATTCTAAATGAAAAGGGTCACTCTCCTATCGATGCAAAGTATATTGGAGAAAATCTCGTCAAAATCCGTTCAGTAGTTTTCGAGATTACAAAGCGTACAAAGAATCTCGACTTTCCTTTATACTATGTATGTATGTATAGATGTACATATGTGTTCTGAAATTTGGTTCGGGTGTAGTACCCGGCTCATTCATATGTCAGTTCATTTACTAAGCTTTCATTTCCGATCATTAGCAAATGCTTAAAAACTTTGTACATATGTATGTACGTCAATATATGTATGTACATATCGCACGTTTAATAATAAAGAGATATATGTAACTAAAAATTTATGTTTTCGGAGATTTCACCATACAATTAATAAGCTTGATGAGGAGAATATGTTCAGCCCAACAGTTGACTGAACTTGCCAAAAATGGCGAAGATATGTGTGTGTATTTCCATCTGTATTTTGGTATACCAAAAATCAAATTTTGATTACGTTTTCCCACAAAATTTAAATTTTGAAATATGTAATTCTGTATATTATTAAACGTGCGATATATACATACATACATATATACTGAAATTTGTGGATACTAGCTAATTGTATGTTAGACTATACGGACTATTGTTAATTACATTTAGTAATAATGGTGTTAACAGAAAGTCTTGTTTTTTTCGAAGAACTACCGGCAGAGTGCGAGACTTCCTTAAAAACTCA
>NW_016193337.1:0-3300 GCF_001687245.7 Rhagoletis zephyria | reverse complement strand
AACTTTTTATTACAAATTTTTAGAAAAATTCAAGGTATACAATTTTATAGCCCATTAAATTTTAGCCCATTTTTTTTTAATATTTTATTGAGCTTTGTACCACGATTGTTTATTAGGAAAAATTGAAAAAGCAACAAAGTCTAAGCGGTAGAAGTAAAAATGTGGAATCTTGGTTCTTGCTTCGGCAGAACATATACTAAAATTGGAACGATACAGAGAAGATTAGCATGGCCCCTGCGCAAGGATGACACGCAAAATCGTGAAGCGTTCCACATTTTTACTTCTACCGCTTAGACTTTGTTGCTTTTTCAATTTTTCCTAATAAACAATCGTGGTACAAAGCTCAATAAAATATTAAAAAAAAATGGGCTAAAATNCATTTAATTTTTTGGCTGACGGTGTTGAGCATTTTCTCCCATATAAAGTACGCTCGACAATTGCTTTTAAATATATGGCGAAAAATGCCTAGCACAGTCAGCAAAAGAAACTATTAAAAATCAACGCGATTTTCTAGCGTCGTGAAATTAACCCTTCAGCCCACTAAAATTTAATGGGCTATAAAACTGTATAGCTTAAATTTTTTTTTTTTAAATTTTGATAAGAAGTTAAAATTTTATTGAAATGTGGATTTATGTGCTTCTGGTTATGTAATGTGCCAGACATTTATACAAAATTTTAAAGATTAAACAGACATAAAAAATAGCCAAACCGGTGAATTGTTAACATTTTTTGTTGAAATATTTTTCAATATGTGGCTTTCCTCGTTTAGACATTTGAGTTTTAAAGCTATTTAAGTTCTCTTTCATTTGTTACCAAACTTTTTTCGATAAGCGGTTTGGTTATTATCCGTAAAAGACTTTTATTTTGGAATAATATTCGCAACAACCCTAGTTCATATGTATGTATATACATACATAGTAACTCAGAGACAAAACTATGATTCTCTACCCATAAATAAAAAAAATAATCGCTGTCATAAAGGCGCACAGTGTAGCGATATCATACTATATGAAAACAAAAGTATAAGAAAAACGGAATCTGTTTTGTAATTAAAACTAAAAGGAAAATGTATCTGCATAGGGTGTCTACCGAAAAAGAAGTTGCTGCTTCCCCAAGCGAATTATAGCTTCCACCAAAATATTTGTTTATTTTAATTTGGTGCCATTCGTGAGCTGAAGCGCGTTGCAAACTACTCTAAATATTGCAGTTTTGGACATAGCATTTTAGCTCACCCTTGGTTTTTTAAATATTCATAATGTTTTGCAAACTATAATTTTTTTTTATTTTTGTACAAAAATATGGGTCACGCTTTATACAAAACCATGTAAATCAAAGTTTCAAACTGTATACAAAATTAAGGAAAATTTAACGAATTTTCATCAAAATTTTAAACTTTTTACTCTGATTAAAAAAAAATTATACTTGTACGCAGTTTTATAGCCCATTCAATTTTAGTATATGCAAATTTGAAGTGGCTAAGAAATCGCGTTGATTTTCAATAATATTTTCCCCGACATATGGAGACTATCCCATATATAAATTTTATCACATATAAATTTTGGTCGCGTTTGGAGTCGGTTGAGACGTCTTCAGGGTAATCTGAACTATGGCCCCTGTGGTACACGCCTTAACCGACTCAAATCGGGGCCAAAATATATATGTGATATCCTCGACTATAGTAGTGTCGATTTTGGTTATTAGATAAAAAAAAAATAATAATTTTAATGTTTTCAGTCTCCATAGAGGAACCTGAACTTTGGTACCTGTGCGACAAGCCTTAACCATCTCCGATCGGGACCAAATATGTGATATCTGTGACCGTGGTATTACCGATTGAGAGGGTGGGACTGAAAAAATCTTTCGTTTGATTGATAAGGACCACCCTAATGCACATATATATAAATTTCAACTCAAATGCTTTTGTCTGCTCAATGAGTTGGACTCGATTCCTGCTGAAGTCCAGAGAAAGAAGTCTGGTGAGGAGATGCCAGCTATAAGTTCTACCGCTTAGACTTTGTTGCTTTTTCCATTTTTTCTAAAAACCAAAAATCGTGGTACAAATCCCAATAGCACTATTGAAATAAATATTATTACGCCACAATAAAATTTACAAATAAATAAATTTTATATTTTAATTTGCAAATAATTTAAGTTACCGCTTAATGTAATTGGATTATGTATATCTAAAAATTATTTGACCACACCCGGACCACTGTGCAGCATAACAAACGCAGATCAATTTTGGCATTCCGGAGGCACTGCATGACTATTGTACAATATCTATGTCCACATTTAGATACATACAATGTACACGTGTTGGCACTGACCATCGAAAGGCACCCCTTAAAAATATCAATGGCAGTATCGCATGCTTATCCATTCATCTATATACCATTTTTTGCTTGTAATTTCTATAGTTTCTGTTTATGCTTTGTTGCTTTATATATTACATATTAATAAATCGCATAATAATGAAGTGACAAACGTTACAAATCAAAACACTCGACACGCGCCAGTTGCTATTTTGGCTGCTGGCAGCGCGCTGGTGGACTCCTTTTTCTGCGACCAACTCACCACCCTCCTGAGAATACACTCTCATATTTTGTACTTTATTGCAGATCATTGAATAACGTTAGTCTATTCATTTGACGTTTTTTTTTTTTATTTTTTTCTCATAAATTACCGTGATGATTGTCCGATGGCCCAAACCCATAGCAAACATTTTACTATTAAACTCATCCTCATTTACGCCACCACCTACACACATTGATACGCGCACATATTTTTGGCCCATTTTTTATGATGAAAATATTAAATCTCGGTGTCTTTGTCAACCGCAACGGAGAATATACTCCAATTTCGGAATTGTCACAGAAGCGTTTTGCAATTACTTGGTGGCTTGTTTTCCCTTCATATGGATACATTTGTATGTATGTATGTATGTATATTAGGGCGGGTCAATTCGTATGGAAGATTTTTTCAACTTTGAGGTATAGCACAGAAGGCTTCGTCGTGTTATTATAAGCAAATTTCCCGAAGAAAGTTTCTTCAAGAAACAATCAATTTGGAGTGTCGTAAAAAAGTTCTAAAACTTTGTGTGAAAACATGCTATAGTGTTTTTTTTTGGTAGAGAAATCCATTTCTACACTTATCTTTTTTCCACCAGAGGGACAACAGTGAAAATTTTCACATTTTTTTTCGAAATCTATTTTCGCAATTTGACAAACTCCAAATGGATTTTTAGCCCATGATTTCTACGGAAATTTGCCAAGAATTACACGTAGAGTCCTCCTATTCTAT
>NW_016193335.1:0-3300 GCF_001687245.7 Rhagoletis zephyria | reverse complement strand
TTTTACATTCTCTTTACCTACTGAAGCTCTGAGTGCGTTTCTACATCTTTCCCTGCTTGACATAATTGCTGGAAGGATAGTCGCTTTTGCAGTCTCGAGACTTATAGAGGCAGCTTCATGGACGCATGGTACATACAGCCCCTCGGAAATCTGAAGGACGCTAGCGCCCATACCGATAGCTGCAAGTACTGACTACTACATACCATCAAATACCTTCACCAAAAGCCATACAACTAGCATACCAACTCGACAGGATTGGAGCACCAGGCCGCACCATAAACGCAACCCTACAAAACTGTATACTGATGGTTTCAAATTCGACGGGCAGGTCGGAGGAGGAGTCTCTTCTTAACTCTTTTAAGATAGCCGTTGCCTATTGAATGAAAGTTTTATTTAATGCCATCAATTGGTTGTTCCTACAGGGTTCGCTGCACCTCTGTTTGTATTTATTATTTGCTGTTGTATTTATATGCAAATCTAGGCTGCTTATTTGTGTAAATACGAGTATGTGTGCCTGTGAACGTTGTAATAGATACTTAAAATTTAATCCGTTTGTTATACTTTTGTGATTATTCAATTGTGCGCAGAAGCTTACAATATTTTTGTTTCATTATTTAAAGCAAATTTAAATGATCTATTTAATTAACTCTCTTTGGATACACAAAAGCCGGCAATCTATTAATCAATTAATATATATGTATGGGTAAAAGAGATATGCGTGTGTTACCAGAACTAGGCAAACTTCTATTTATTTAATACTAAGAAAAAATTTGTATTTTGTTTATGTTGTAGTAAATACAATTGGATTATTTACTTGAGCATTTGTGATGTTACCGAGTAGGATACTACTATACATTTACTTATTTTCACAACACTGACTACTTAGTAAAAAAGTATCTACTAAGTTTTACTTAACGAAACATCGCGTACACAAGTATTTAAGTTTTGGTTTTCACTACTACTTCACTAAATACTGAATGCAAAAGTACTTAGTATTAATGACTTGATTAAATAATAAATACTTACTATCTAATCAGTATAAAAATTAAGAATTTTAGTATTTTCGGGACCATTTAGGGTCTTTGGGAGTATTTCCAAAATTTCGAGACGACTTTGGGATTCTGCGGACTGTTTCGGGGTTTAATTAATTTATTTATTTTCGAGACTACCTCGAGATTTTCAAGATTACTGCAAGTTTTGAGGACTCTCGGGTCTATTTCGGAAAATCTAGTTATAAGAATGTTAAATCTTTGTTGCAATATAAGTCTAACAGACTGTAAAAAATAAATAAATAAATAAATAAATAAATAAATAAATCTTTGTGACTATTTCGTGTCTTTGAAGAGCGAAACACACCACACAAGCGGTTTGACAAACCTGTTTTTTTCTTTTCGCCATACAGCACACAAACATGACTCGCTCAAAACAATAATTTTAGATTTCTTCCGGTTCAAAATGTAAACAAGTGTGGTTTTCTTCCATGTTCCTCTCCAATGTCCACGCGCGGTAAAAATTTTAATGCGAAAAAGCGGTTTAAAGTTTAACATGGCGGCCGTAAAATCTCAAAAATTTTGATTTTTGTTCAAATTTCCTTCAAGCGGCTTGTCAAGCCTTTTAGGTACCTCCATACACCATACAACAGGTTTGAGTTAAAGGGAAATTTCGTCATGTTTGACAAACCGCTTGTGCGGTGTATTTCGCTCTTGAGATTACTCTTCGATTTTCGGGCTATTTCGGGATTATCAGAAATAAAGTCCATCTGTGATTTGCGTCTCTGAGCTGATATGTGGGGAGTTGGGGTGAATTGCGGTAAGTTGAAGGGAGTTGAGATGAGGTGCGTCTGCATATTTTTTTTACGTCGGTAGCTAGCAATCTTAAATACTTAATTTGTTTACTTTATTATCTAGAAACTCCTAAAAATCACAGTGTTTTTAACTTTAGTATTAACTTTAGTAATAAGTATTTTGGCATCTCTGAATACTAAGTATTTGGATATTTATTATCCAAATTTGTACTTTAAATACAAAAGTACGCTCATCACTGATATGTATTATTCTAGGAATTTCTTAAAAGCCACTAAATGTCTTTATCCAATTTTGCATTTAAAATCAAGCCCTTCAGGCAAGGCGTTAAAAGCCTAACCCTAAAAACCGTTCCAGTGAAATTGTAATTCACTAAACCTCTTACCGTCATGTAACGGTCCACATGCAATACTACCGTTAATTACCTTGCCGAGAAGTGGTTTTGAGCACGAAGCTTCATGTTGGTTATACTTAGTCCTGTTGCTGTTCTTACATCTGCATATCCTCAGAACCATCCTTTTCAGGCTCAAAACAATTCATCCTAGTCGGGTTCTTTTACCCCCGCCCGCCGCAGCCACGTCTTACCCTGTTCCACTTCATGGTCAGAGGAAGGTTTTTGAACACTATCTATGATCTGATGTAAGGGTACTTAAACAGACTGGTTTGCTAGCTGTGGACTTGTTATTACTCCTGTAAAGACCCCGCTCTCGATCCCATCGAATTACTTGCAAATCAAGTTGGTTAGCGTCTTAGAACACAATTAAGTTGCAGGCAACTGCTTTGCCTGTGATTTACCGCTGTACCGATGGGCTTATAGTCGGCCAGCGACCGCTGTATTAAAATCCATCCCGACATGAAAAGCAAAATCCTTTCGGCCGGCGGTCGAACAGAGGTGGTTAAGAGCACATCTTCGACTATCTTAGCGCCAATTCTTGGTTCTAAGAGGTCTCCTGAGCGGCCCCTGATGCAACTTAATATCGTCTGAGACATCTCTTACCGCAGTTTTTGGCAGAATCACGAGTTGCTCTGATTTCGCTTGACTAAAACTTAAACATCTCGCGTTGTATTTCATCAATTATCCTAAGCAATTCTCTTGTGTATTTTCAGCCCGCAGCGCTTTTCTTAAAACTTAAAACACCTCTCTTAGAGTGTATAAGCGAGTGCAAATTACGAACACCGTCGCAAAAGAGAATATCGCTATAAACTGGAACATTTAAACCAAATAATATTCCATACGTAAAAGCAAACACGAGCTTTTTAAATATGCAATAATTTGCTTAATATGTCACACATTTCACCATTTCGAGCCGCTCTTATTGAAAACCCTTAAGGGGCTAATACATATATTATCAACCCTGCATCGAAATGTTTTTTTTTTAACAAAAACGGTTGGTTTTAAAATCACATAAAAACAAATTTTGACCGATTACCGATACAAAAAATACCTCGAATAAAAAAATTAAGAATTGGGTCAAATGTAGATATATGTAAATAGCTT
>NW_016193333.1:0-3301 GCF_001687245.7 Rhagoletis zephyria | reverse complement strand
AGAAATGTTGGCGATCATAAAAAAATTAAAGCAAAAAATGAAAAAAAAATCACGAACTTGAAATTTAGATTTCAAGCGTAAAATGTGGAGAGAGTGGGTGCTTCATTATTGTTGTTGTTGATGCTGCTGTTGGTCGTTGAATGCAGCAGTGTAGAGGGCGCGTGCCGATTTGTTGTTGCTGCTGTTGTTGCAATACAATGCAGCTACGACCGGTGTTTGGCAGCAGCCGCTGAGCCATCTAGTGCACACTTCACATTTATTTTATTGGCCACCGGAGGTGTGTGTGGGTGCTTTGTTAGGATAAAAAAGTGCATACATTTCTGTGAGCGAGTCAGTGTTGCCATTTTTGAGCTTTTGGCGCTAGATTTAGCTATTTATTTTTCTATTTAACTCCGAAAATCGGGTTTTAGCTCCTAGCTCTTTTTTTTAGCTCTTTATCGAATTTTTTTGAACATTCAATGTTCCTCTCTTTTGACGTGTTCGAAACGCAGCTTGCAGGGTTGTGAAGGCGTCAAAGAATAGGAAGAGAAGTGTCATAGCAATAAATGCAAAGAAAAAAATGTGTGATGCACAAAAACTAATAGAAAACGTTCGTAACAATACTATTTTGTACGATATGGACACGCCGAGTGCAAAAATTAACGAAAAGAAGGAAAATTAAGTGAATTGTACGTCGGAATGCGACGCGAAAAAATCGCACAAGTGTGCGCACGTTTGCCGATTCAAAGCCTACAGCCGCATTCGCAATGTATTCGCAACTTCAGAATCGCGCTAATGTGCGCTTCGCTTAACAAAAATATGTTGCTCTTCATTTTAGCTACTATTAGTATTATTTAGCTCTTTTTAGCTCTTTTATCCGACCGTTTCACCTCCAAACGAAACTTTTCTCTGGCAACACTGGAGCGAGTGTATATGTGGCTGTTTGTGCTTTTCTACCCATGCCCCAGACAGGCTCAAAAGGCACAAATGGAAATCGTACTACAGCCGGGCGCGTAGTAAAAACTGGTAATTTGTGGGCTAACTGGGTAGAACGTTTATAAGGTAGAAGGATGGTATGCTGTTAGGCATAGAGCTTTTTGTTGTAGCATAAAGGAGGGCTTTACAAAAAATGCATTAAAGTGCAGATACGTATTTATTCATCATACATTCGTACATAGCCACACAGTATTTCTACTTAATCTTGCTTAGCTGGTATTGCTTCTATGCAATTGTATGCGTGGATGTCCGAAAATGCAACTTTGCTTGCATAGCTGGGTATGCATTGCTGCAAGAGCACGGACAGTCACGACTCATAAACTTACTCGAATTCCTTTGCATGCTCAGCCAGGCTTCATAGGTTTATTGATTTGTCATACCTTCAAATATACGTAAACTTACGAAAATATATTTATGCATACATATATACGTATGCACGTTAGGGTGGTCCAAGAAAAAGTTTAAAATTATAATTTTTCATCGCCTAGGATTTTTCTAAATGGAAAAACTTTTTTGTTAAAAAAAAATATTAATAAATAAAAAATTAAGTATGTGTAGAACTGTCTGAAGGTTTCCATGTATTTTATGCAGGGAAAAAACACTCTATTAGAAATAATTTAGAACTGTTGAAATGCAATATGTTTCAAATGGAAACTCTGTTTCTCTTCAAGAGGCTTCCAACAATAATATGCAATTGTATACTATACCATTTTTTAGTACTAACGATTTTTTATGGGTCCCCTTTGTGAGGGCTTTGGACGGCCTATAAAAAATAGTTTATCTTTAAAAATTGTAAAATAAAAAACTGGGTAATTTTACTGGATGTATTAAGAGTCTTTAAGGAGACAAGCAGAGTTTTCCGATAGAAAAATATTTTCAAGGATTCTGTACCATTTCTCCGAAAAAGTATTTTTTTCCCCATAAAAATACCTTGAAAACTTCATTTTCTTAGAGGAAGTTCTAAATTTCAGTTTTTTTAAATAAAAAAGGGTATTTTTTTCCATTTATAAAAACCCTAGAGGTTCGGGCCTTAACATTTTAAACTCCCCACCGGCGCGTGTATTTTTGGACGACCCTAATGTACATACATATATGTTTGCTTCCAGAGCATACTCTTTTTTCAGCAAGAAACTAGTTTTCTCGGTCCTGTGCTTTTAGCTGTTCTTTTTCTGGCTTTTGGACGAGAGCAAAGTGCGAAATGAATAAAAAAAGAGTGAAAAAACCAGCAAAAAAGATAAATCAAAGCAAACAAACAGCTAACTTAAAATAAACGAAAGATAATAATAAAAAAAGTAAAAAAATATAATCAAGTAAATGATATCGTACGATTTATGGCGTTGAGCATATTCGAGCAAAATAACTAGAACCGGTTGTTCTTTTGGCTAGACGAATTGAATAATTATTGCTGATTTTTGCGTTTTTAACCTTTCACAAATTCTTACATATCTTTGTTGGTGTTTTCTTTTTCTTTATATGGCTTGATATCCAAAGTTATTGCTTTTAAGTTCTAAGCTGATTTTTATGGTGGAGCATTTAAGTTGAATTAATATGTTTGCCACTAAACCGTATTTTTATAGATGTAAGCTGAGTAACAATGTGTGCATGCTTTTGCATTAAATTAAAAGAGAATTTTCAGCTAATTCAGCATTTTTAAATTTGAATTAACTTTTGGAAAGTTTGTTCAATATTATGTAATGCCAGATAGCCGAAGTATCCCAATAAATAGCTGAAAGTATCATATCTGCCAACGGCACTGAGCTTGAAGAAGGGAAGGCATGATGATGCCTTAGACATTTTGGTACTCCGCCGTAAAGTAACTTGTGGCTACAGACACAAGCTCTCGGCTTTGTCAGGGGAACGATAAGATATCGAAAGGCATCATATGCGATTGTTCGCTATTTTTAGACAAATACTTTTGAGGCATCCCACTCCCTTGGGGTACCTGAGGAACGAAGGTGGGAAATTTGACAATGACCTGCCGGGAGCGGTTAAAGCTTCTCATTGACGCTCGTTTATCATGTAATCCTTCTCCAGGAGAAATCTCCGTTGGGGCAACGCACGGACTTTCTGGACGATCGGCACATGGTTTGGGCGATAAATTCATTCAAACCCTTCAAGTCGCCGGGTACCGATAGCATCATAATTGCATAGCTGCAAAAGGCGTTGGAGCTGTCGTGAAATTGGCTGGCTCCTATTTATGCGAACTGCGTGAGGACTGGTTACATTCCCAAGGCTTGGAGGTTGGTCAGGGCGGACTAGGGCCAGAAAGGGGTCTCGTGTTTCTCCTAAGGACTACAGGTCTATCAGTCTGTCTTCGTTTTTGCTA
>NW_016193332.1:0-3301 GCF_001687245.7 Rhagoletis zephyria | reverse complement strand
TACCCGAACATAGGAACATCGAAGACAATGAGGGATCTGATGAATTCGAGAAACCCGAAGCCTGTAAAGACGAATATGAAGCGGTGACACTGAGATACCCTTATGGAACAATTCAAAGAGAAATTAATCTGCATTAACTGGGACTGGCTAGAAACACACTATGAAAACAAGATATCAAAGAAACTTTGACCTGAATATAACAGGACGAATACCTCGGATTTGTCTAATCGACGATAGAAGTATTCAAAACAGTAGCCACCTTGAAGGTGACTAAGGACTGGTATATCTGCGGGAAGTATAGGATTTTCCTACAGGCGTTGCTACGCCATATAAAGGACGGCCATAATTAGAGATTTGTAGAGCGTAAGAATTTGTTCGTTGAGAGAGACATCTACTTTTCAATTGCCTACCGACTCCAAAGTAGCATCTGTTGGCAAGAGTTACACTGTGCTTGATCTCTAGCCTGGAATTATTGGCGGTATTACTGCTGGAACCTATTTTGGAATTAAGGTCCTGGTATATCTCTTGAATGCGCTGAGTCCCAAGTCACGTTTTGTGATGTTCTTTGGTATTTATTTCCCAGGACATGTTTTTCTGCTTGCGCAGCGGATTTTGGCTTTCGCACTGTGCGGAGACGTCCGGATTTTGCATGGTCCACTATGCCACCAGTTTCCTAGAATAACTTCCCGATATGTGTTACACTAATTTACGAGTGTTTTTCAGTGGCCGTAACATCCGAAATACTTCGACTTTTTGGGAGCTGCATTTTTGCTGGCCAATTACGACGACACGATTTTCGAGCGAACCCCATTTCCCATTCCATCATTGCAAACAACTTTTAACTTCATCTCCATTTAAATAGATTTTTTAATAAATTGTTATCATTNCGTGTTACACTAATTTACGAGTGTTTTTCAGTGGCCGTAACATCCGAAATACTTCGACTTTTTGGGAGCTGCATTTTTACTGGCCAATTACGACGACACGATTTTCGAGCGAACCCCATTTCCCATTCCATCATTGCAAACAACTTTTAACTTCATCTCCATTTAAATAGATTTTTTAATAAATTGTTATCATTCTGAAATTTTCTTAAAAAACAGTCTTGTTTTTAAAGTCAACAACTGTATTTCCGCTTGACTGAGATTACAACTGCCGTACTTATCCTTGAATTGTGAAATGTTTTAGTTATATGTATGTACATATGGATGTGTAGGTACATTGTACATAGTGAAAGTTAAAGTTACCAACTGGTCCTGTTTACAAGTAACGGTACATACATACTACTTCAAACGCACTTGCTTCACCCTGAATTGGTGGCAACGTACGCATTCNCTACCAACTGGTCCTGTTTACAAGTAACGGTACATACATACTACATACTTCAAACGCACTTGCTTCACCCTGAATTGGTGGCAACGTACGCATTCCTGAAGTGGGCGATGCATAGACGCTCAATGCTGGTTTGAGCCAAACACAAATTATACGACTATGGACATGCATTCCTATGTAGATACATACAGAGTTGTGTATTAAAACGCCCAATTCGGTTGGCTGTAGTCTCGCTATCAATTAGTCCGATGGCTGTTTAATGCTACACGTCTCGACAATGTCACTGATACACCACCCAGTGCGTAGTACGTATGTGCGTTAGGGTGCCTCACCAAAAAAATTGCGGGTTTTTCCACACGAGTTATAAATTTTTTTTTTTTATAAAATCCGATATAAAAAATGCCTTCAGAAATCTCCTTATTTTGATTCCGTTGATAAAATTTTTAAACATTTTTAGGCATACCTTTTCGGCTTAAAATCTTTTATCATCTTGCATGATTTTTTGTAAAAAAAATATTTTTAAAAACTAATTTTATTTATAAAAAAAACAGTACAGTTTTTTTCTTTTGTATGGAGGCCAATGCACCCTAATGTGCANTATACAGGCAGACAGACTTGTGTATTAAAACGTCCAATTCGGTTGGCTGTAGTCTCGCTATCAATTAGTCCGATGGCTGTTTAATGCTACACGTCTCGACAATGTCACTGATACACCACCAAGTACATACATAGTACGTATGTGCGTTAGGGTGCCTCACCAAAAAAGTTGGGGGTTTTTCCACCCGAGTCATAATTTTTTTTTATACAAACCGATATAAAAAATGCCTCCAGAAATCTCCTTATTTTGATTCCGTTGATAAAATTTTTAAACATTTTTAGGCATACCTTTTCGGCTTAAAATCTTTTATAATCTTGCATGATTTTTTGTAAAAAAAATATTTTTAAAAACTAATTTTATTTATAAAAAACACAGTACAGTTTTTTTCTTTTGTATGGAGGCCAATGCACCCTAATGTGCATATGTGCTAGATTTATTTTTTTTTTGCTTGGCGCCACCAACACAAAATAGCTAATGAAAGGAAAATTACTTACTACAGAGACGCAGTTTATGCCGAGCGGCGAGTGTAATAACAAAAGCAGCCTCCAAGCAGAAGCAACAAACAAAAACAAAATCTGATTGTGCCAGCCACGGCGTGGATGTACGTTTTGACATTGCAATGCGAAGCCAAACTATGGCTGCGACTTTGTGGATGGTCGACTGGCCCACCGAATACGCTATGACTGCTGGCCATCAAAGGAGGTCGACCAGAAGAACCCAAACAAGGCCGAGCAGTGCTTACTTAGTTAGTTGGCAGTGAATTGCAATCTAGCAGATGCACGGCAAACGAAAGCGAAAGCCAATTACTTAACGCACTGGTTGCCGCATCGACTGCACAAACAGGAACAGGAACAAGAACAAGAGTATTTCGCAAATTACTTTCGCTGCGTTGTTCAGAAGNACGAAAGCGAAAGCCAATTACTTAACGCACTGGTTGCCGCATCGACTGCACAAACAGGAACAGGAACAAGAACAAGAGTATTTCGCAAATTACTTTCGCTGCGTTGTTCAGAAGAACGCACATAATTCTACTGCAACAGCAACAAAAACTATACAGAGGTATTGCAGGAATTGCAATATGAGCGCCGACATCCGACATTAGCTGCTGATACGCCTCTAATTACGGGGGTTCTACATAGTAGCAACAATACGTTATAAGGGGGGAGAGAGAGAGAGAGAGGACATGGAATATGCATGAAGAGAGCTGCTAAAGCCAAATCAATGTCAGTCAGTGGCAGAGTGATGGATAAGGACGCGCCAAACACTAATAGAAGCTGAGCCGCAGAGCCTGAGGGGCACAAATATGTATGTGCATATGTATGTATGTATATGAACGAGCAGTGTTGCCGGTGAAACGTCAGCAATTTAGTC
>NW_016193331.1:0-3301 GCF_001687245.7 Rhagoletis zephyria | reverse complement strand
TGTATGGGCACACAGAATGCAATTCCGCCATTTCTACAAATTTTTTTCCGAGCCTTCGGAATAGTGACTTTCCAATAGCGTGTTGTGTTGTTGCCAATGTACGAGTACCGACATAGGTATGTAATATTGTTGCAAGTTTAATAGAAACATCGCCTTTGTTATTGTAATGTCGCTTGTTGCTGCTATAATTCGTTGTTCGTTGTTCGTTGTTCGTGGTCCGTATTGCCTGGCTCTACCAGCAAAATCCGCCTGCCCAACGGTGGCCAAAGACACATAAATATTTTAATGCATTCTCATATTTTTTGCAATACTCCACTTCGATTGCACTCAATGGTAATGTATTTGTGTGTGTGTGTGTGTGTGTGCATGTGTGTTTCATGCACAAATGTGTTGGTCTTTTTTCCACTGCGTTGTTCTGCACACTCACCCACCCATTCATGTGCCGTGCCGCAAAAAGCCACAAAAGAGGCAGGAAAAGCGACCGACAAAACGCGCTTAAAAGCTAGAAATGCACAGCGAACGCCATCGCGTTTTTATCGGCATACACAGTTCGAATACATACAGTTATAAATATTTGACTACACAATGCAATGCATTGACACATACATATGTACATACAACTGGCGGAAAGATGTCGGGCCTAAAACTATTCATGTTCAATGTATCCTTGCGTAGTCACCTCTGACAATACTGCATTCCTGCGGCTCTTGTCCTCCAATCCATGCTCCCATGCTCCCGTTTTCACCAACGGCTTTGAGTCTACGGGTATCCGCTTGCTGTTAACCTACTTACAACAGAGGGAAGGTGGCGGCGGAGGAATATGTGAGCTGACTTTTATATGATTCGGAAACTAAGAAAGCCGATTTGGCAGTTGGCATGACTGTTTACTGGTTTTATGGTTAAAAAAAAAAGTTGTGCATTTTTTTAAACAAAACCGGAATACATGTATCTATGTATGTATGTATGTACATATGTACATATATTTACTTAACTAACCGATGGAGGAGAAATCAGTGGCGCAGATTTACGGGGTGGTTTTCAGGTTCAAAACCATGTTTTTAAAACTCTGACAATACGCTCGCCATCTCGATACAAACTCATTTTCGGAACAAATCATAACACTCAAAAAATTAACAAAGTTCTTGCATTAAGATTAGTTATGTTCGTATCGATACAGTTTTTTTTCTTGGGGATTCACCATTTTTTGAAAATGAAAATCTGACAACACTGGATCAGAGCAAACAACTTTATCGCAATGTTGCCACAAAAAAATTACCAAATTCCTTAAAAACAAATGAAAAATCCTCAAAATCCGAGCAAATTACTCAAAATTTTCTTATTACAGATATGAGTATTGCGTACTACATACTATTTACAGGTACTTAGTATAAAAATTAATTACATTATCCAATTCAATTGGTACATTTGTTCTTGCGGCTCAAACAAAGTATCAACGTTATTTTTTACATCTTTCTTATAATTTTCTGGATCTAATGAAAAGAATCAATATGAATATTCTTATAATCGAACCATGCGTGTTCTCTCCATTAGTTATCGAGATTTTGCAAGTTCAAAATAAGTTGAAAATATAACGATGGAATGAAAAAAATTATCGATAACATTTTGAATACAAGCGGCTTGACAAACCAAGCGAAATATCCCTTTCCATAAAGCAATTTATGTTGTGTATGGGGGTGTTTGAAGGTTTGACAAGCCGTTTGAGGAAAATGTGAACAAAAATCAAAATCTTTTGATTTTCTGGCCGCCATGTTGACATTTGATCAAACCGGTAACGTGGTGTATGATAAAATCGCCTCATTCGCAACGGAATGTTAAAAGTAGGTTTAAAGAATGTTTGCCAACAGTGATCGGACTTTGAAAAAATTCTTTGGTAGAATCTGGAAAAAAATGTGGTAGATTTAAAAAAAAATATTTTAGATATCTGGGTTTGGATCAAACTTTTCCGTTTTCTAACATTTTCGCTATTAATTCTTCATATAAATCATATATTTTGCAATTTAACTCAATAAAACCACGTTTCCTGCCGAAAAATTGATTACTGAGAAAATTTACAATTTCACAGTTTATTTTATCCTCCCATTCGGCTTTATTTACTTTTACTTGAGAAATTTCATCGTCGCTGGGAACATGGTTGCATTTCGTCCCGTTTCTGCCTTAACCACGTATCTACAATTTTTGGGAAAACTAATATTACCACTTATAACAGCTGTTTAAGCGTCACACTATTTGAAAATAGAACAAAGACTTAATGAGGGTGCTTACTACTGTTCGTGGAACCAGAAAGATGCGTTTATTGTATTCTAGGGGAAGAAATTAAGCATTTTTTTACACTCTCTAAAATACCTCTATTGCAGATACGAGGTTAAGGCAGAAACGGGACGATTTGTTATCTGCATATAGATCGAGTGAAAATTCCTCAAAATAAAAATCCTAAAAAAATACTCAAGCGCACCCGAAATTCCTCACGGTTTTGAGGAATTACTCACAAAGTGGTCACACTGCTTTATCGAGTTCCAACGATATTTTCCTTGGCATGCTCTATTCTTGATTTTACATGATGTCGTATTTTTAAGAATGTAATTAGCTATGTTTTTATTGGGGAAAAGTTAGAATTTCAGTGATTCAACAGGTTGCTGACACTGCATTCATAATTCGCTTACTGACTGGTCCACAACGCAATGAAATGTTTAATTACTTTCCGTTGAAATCGACGATCGTCGCATTTACAAAATATTTGCATTCTCTGCGACGACAGTGACTGAGCGCGCGACAAGACTAAAGCAAAGAACGTAGTAGCGCTTCCACAGAAAGTAAGAAAACATTTCCGCGAACTTTCACACTCCCCCAATATCAGGGGCATTGCAATGCAATGTGTGCCTTTGTGTGTGTGTAGTCGAAGGGCCATGCATGAAAAATTGCATCCGACATTTAACACATTTTGCTTAAAAGTTAACATCAGCAGCAGCAGCAATAACAAAAAAGTAGAGTGCGGGTGCAAAAAGACAACAAAGTACAACACACAAATGTAGGCGCAGAAACAATGCTGGTACAGAAACAAACAACAACAATGGTTAATAATTACAACAGCAAGCAAATGACAATCAACAATGACCACATTGCCAGCGGCAAAGGCGATGCGACACGCTTACAATATCGCGTCGCGTATTTATTTATGAGTACCTACCTCGCCTTAGTACGCACAAGTTTGTTTATTTTTTTGCGTTGGTTTTGTTTTGCGCTTTGCATACGACGATCTCATCACGAAGGTGTAAAATAACAA
>NW_016193330.1:0-3301 GCF_001687245.7 Rhagoletis zephyria | reverse complement strand
TGTTCGGTTTTGTTTTTTTAGCTACAAATATTCGAAGAACCATATTAGAATTAATAATTATCTAAATATTTAACAAAAATATAGAAAATAAAGTATAAAGTAAGTGCTTTTAAGATCAATAGCTTGCATTTTTTTTTTAATTTTTTAGAAGGAAAAATATCTGCAGTCAGTTACACAAGTGTTCACGTGTTGAATTATTTTAAATATTCACAAATTTTTTCAAGTTCAATTTTTTGTTATTTTTCTATAACAATATTGTCTAAGCTCCAACAAAAACCATATAAATCAAAGCTTCAAACTTTATACAAAATTAAGAAAACTCAACAAATTTTCATCAAAATTTAGAGTTTTCAATCTAAATTTTTGCAACATTTTTGTCTAAGCAATTTTATATCCCATACAATTTCAGTCTCATAAAAAGCAAGTTTCAAGCGGCTAAAAAATCACGTAGATTTTTTATTAATTTTTTTTCTGAATACTTTTTCGTGTTTTTTTTTTTTGTTATAGAACAAGTGCAATTTACAAAAACTGGAGTTAATTTTTTTAAATCTTTTTGACAACGGTGTTCCGCATTTTATTTAATCAGAAATTCATGCTCATATGGAAAAGAGTGCAAAAATTTCTCAGCAAACAAAATTTAATCATTGCGATTTTTTAGACGCTTGAAACTAGACTAAAATTTTTTGGGCTATAAAACTGCTACATAAAGTATTGTAGAGATTCAGATTAGAAAGCTAGAAATTATGATGAAAATTTAATGAATTTTACTAATATTTTATAAAGTTGGAAACTCTGACTTATATGGGCTAAACTTGAACAATATTTTGATAGAAAAATAACAAAAAAAAATTTACTTGAAAAACGTGTGAATATGAAAAAAGATTAACACGTGAACAATTGTGTAGGTCACTGAAAATACTACTGATATTTTTCAAACGAAGCCCCTGTCTAAATAGTTTTTATAACGAAAGTGCAATATTTTAAATACGAATATTTGGAAAAACTGCATTCAAAATTTGTTCAATTGAACCACACATAAAAAAGTGACCCCTTAGAGCAGTCGGTTGTGAAGGGTTAAGATTTCTTTTATGGCAAAAATATGGAAATTATATGCCAATCAATAAACAAAAGTTTTTTTTACGTAACCTACTGGTAATATTTAATTTTTGCTAGAAAAAATTTGCCAAATTGCCCACAGTTCACCGTGAAAACGGCATATAATATTAATTTGTATATTTTTGGTGGAGTAAAAAGTTCTTGCCTATTTTTTTGTTTTTGTGTTTATAGAAAGATCAATCAGTAATATATTCTCCATTTTGTTCGATGACCTTTTACCATCTTTCGGTGAACTTCATTATTCCTCATTCGTAGAAGAACTTTCCCTTATTGGCGAAAACTAAACCGCCGCTTCTAATTGCAACGTCGTTCCATGACAGGGTTTTTTAAACGGACGAAGCAAATAGAAATCGTACGGTGAATTCCCATCCCAATTGCAATAGTTTTTGATGGCTCACCAAAGATGTGTATGGTCCGGCGTTATTGTGATTGAAAGTAACTCCTCTACGATTAACAGTCTCAGGGCGTTTCTGGGTTACTGTCTAATTTAGATGTCAACCGAATTGATTTTTCGGTCTCCTGTATTGTTTGACGTGGGTTTGAATTGATCATTTCTGTTATTTATTCGTCATCAACTTAGTGTGGGACATCTTTACAGAAGAGCATTTTTGATATCCAAATTACCAGCAAGCAATTTCTTTAACCAATTTTGGAACTAATATTCACAGCTTCCTTCACTGGAGGGAAAAGCTTTTCGTTCTCCTCGGGCGCGTCCCCACCAACTAGCGAGGGCTCCCTCGATACATTCAGATGTTCGGCTCGAGAAGTAATAACTTATTTCTTCCTCCATCTATCCTTTTGTAAGGGCGCAAATAGACCACAGAGCTGCGTCTAGAATTCTTAGGAGATTCTAGAATATATCCGTACCTCAAGACAAAAAGAAGTGGATAGAATGGGCCAAGGGCATACTGTACGCTAGTCGAAAGCGGCATCGGGCGAATTTCTTCCTGCGAAAAGTTTTGCTCTAAGCGACAGCTGTCGATGAACAATAACGTCCACGAAACTAAGAGGCCCAGAGGCCCACCAATAAGCATGCCCTCCAAACTCATCAAAAAACTACTTGCCTTCAGCGAAGTGGCTACAGGACATCTTGCCCCGGCAATCATAGACAGAGACGGGAATTTGACGGCGGTCATTTGGTGATCCAAGGTGATCCCACAAAATTTTTCCATTGGACTACTCCTTTCTGGGCCGGTCATTGCATGCAAAAAATATAATGTGCAACAGCAGTCAATATTTCAACCGAGACGGACCCATTCCTTGCAACAGGTCTAAATTTGTTTAAAAAAGAAGGTCAATAAAACAAAGTAGAATTGGAGAAGGACAATGGACCTTAAGTAATTTAAGTTTCCAATTAACAAAGAGGGAATCTCAGAGTTACTTAGAATCGCACAGGTGTGTGGATGCCTTAATGCTGAAAGACTTCGAATTCAGATTTTTATGCTACTGAAAAGATTTCCGACGATTTATGACATTTAACGCTCTAACCAAAGTCTCTTGAGAATGTTACGATTTCACGAAATTTTACAAATTTTCAAAGTATAAGCAAAAAGAAAAATCGGGTCAAGCCAAAGTGTCGTGGTGTTGAGCCAAATTTCATCGACACCCAAAAGCGTGACGAACTTGTTTGACTTCTGATACTCAATTATGTCGCGCCAAATGTTCGTTATTGGAAACAGTAGATACATACATATGTATGTAATTGCTAGTAGACACGCAGGTCATTGCAAATAAACAAACAACCCCTGCCCCGTGAACTAAAGGCGTTCCATTGCAGATGGCCGGCAAACGAAGTAGAAAAACGCGCCGATACAAAATGCCCATATTGTACACAATCCGCACCCACAACTCCAACCACCGCTTCTATCCAAACTTTATCCTTCACACGCTCATACACAAGTCATTCTTATTCGCGCTAACATTTCGCATTCTAGTCTGCATGTTGCTCTTCCTTGAAAATGGTTCCGCCACGCCACTCAACGCAAGCCGTACAGAGAATAAGCAACAGAGAAACTCTCTGCTATAGGCCAGTATGCAGCTCTCAAGAAAAGCCAAAACTTCATTAAAAATGACGTACAAGAAATGGCTTAGAAATTTTTTTGAGTCAAATTTCCGTAAGGCTGTACGCAGTTCTTACGAAATTGGCAACGCTTTCTACAAGGGTTTTCTAAAGGTTTTTTTTTTT
>NW_016193328.1:0-3301 GCF_001687245.7 Rhagoletis zephyria | reverse complement strand
GACGAGTTGTAGAGATTTACTTATTCTTATTGAAGCGTTATTGGCATCACTAAAATAAATAAATAATTTTAAAGTTTAAATCCCCCACTTATATGTAAGTGCTTAATTTTTTTCATTTTCTTAAGCGCCTCAAACCCTTACCCGCGCCCCCTACACAGCCTTCTTGTTTTCCAGTAACTGTATATGTGTGTTTCTTTTTTTTTCGCTACTGACAAACAAGTAATTCTTTCTCACGCTCGCTTAAATCTCTTCACCGCAACCACAAAACAATTTCGGTCGCTCCCCTCCTTCGCATACGGCGCACTTTCATCGAGCTATATTTATATGGTTCCAACAATTTTCTCACTCATAAACTTTGGGTTTGAATTGATTTTGATTTGGTGGCAAATGCCGGCAACAATGTTGCTTTGCGATCGCTTGCTCGCTCGCCTTCGCCTTCGCCTTCAACGGTCCGCGCGCACTCTTTTCTTTGCCCGCAGTTCAGGCGCAGGCTTGTGTTTACTGACTGGAAAGAAGTCGCATGCAAACGCGGCACGTACTCGTACCCACAAACAGTGACTGCAACAACAAAACAAGCGATGATCGTCGCGATCAACACAGGTTGCCGCATATAAGATATGGCTGCCAAAAGCTGTAAGACAACTAAAATGCAACTATAAAATCGGACGGTAGTTGTTGAGTTGAAGGCAAAGGCAAGGCAAAAAGGTTTTTTTTCTCAACTTATTCACTGGGTTTTTTTACTCGTAGGTGAGAAGGTGCAGAGCAGCAACGATTTACATGCCTATTTGTGTTTGTACATCGGTGCATTGCGGCTAATGAAGATTTACATAGTTATTTGCTATGGATGAGGCACTTTACTTAATGGTTTCTATATAATTTAACTTTCTGTGTATACTTATGTCTGAATGCATTTGCAGATATAAATATGTATATCTATAGCATTTTACTTAATAATATTTATGGATTTTTTAAGAAGTCTATACATATATAAATAAAGTGTGCAATAAACGCAAAGGTTCACTAACCGTATGGAATTCCAGGAATAGTCATTTAAACAAGTAATTTTTAAGCAGAAAACAAAACCAACTTCAATTCGCATATAAAAATTTAAGATTACCGTTAACTTCTTCACGATCAAATTATCGGATCTAAGAAAAAATATGTAGAGGACCACATTTGAAATACCACCTTTCCGATGTAAAAAGTATTATCGAAATCCAACATAAAAAAAAAAAAACTAAAATATTGCGACGAACTGATAACCTTCTACTTTTTGTGAAGTCAGTTAAAAATAGCGCGCGAATTACATACTAACTAAGCGCAATTCGAAAGTGGAAAGTTTGCCTTTTAACTGTTGCCCTGTAATTCATTATTAAATTTAGTGGCATGGTGGTGTTAATGACCCTACGGTCTTGACGAAGTTAACAGAATGATGTAATAATTTTCTGTCCACTAGATATTGGTTTATTCATCAAGCGTTTAAATGCTTGGCTTGTACGCATAAAACCCATACATACATATTTATGTAGATACATAAACACTCAGACTTAGGCAAACACCGTGTAACAAAATATAGAAATAACTCACGGGCTTATTCACTTATCCTCTAAGTTCCGGCAATTTGTTCCTTCCACAGATTCCCAGTTGGAAAATAAGTCAGTGGTTTTAAAGCTCTTTTGTTTTTTTTTTTTTTAAGTACCCATTAACAAATTTGCGACGATCGATGAAGGTTAACATCGCCACCTGATAAAATCGAGATGCCATTTGCCCTGTGGAATTTTTGTTCTTTTCGAGGCAGCTTAATGTGCACTGTGACCTTGAATCTGTTGGGCCTTCAAAACTCATCAGACGATTGTATATAGAATTTTAGCCTTCATGAAACCAAATAGTTTCAGGGATGGCACGTAGTGAATGTTCGTAGAGTCGAAGCACAGCTACAACAAATTTGCTTTGTCTTCTTCTGGCAACCGCTACGAATTCCGTATTGCAGCAACGTCTGGAGTCGTATAATTTATATTCTTAGCTCTTCCCTAATTGTACTAATCCAATAGCAAGAACGGAATCTGGGCCCTGTTACCCGGATGCTGCTTTTTCCCTTGCAGCTCAAATCAGTTGTACTTTGCTGAGTTCCTCTAGGTGTTTCTCTACACTGAAGTTCAGTAGCTCTTTTCTGTAACTCTTCTCTACCGATTATTTCTCTACTGGTAGAGAATATACGTCATTCTAATGAGTAGTAGATTAGCAGTAGAGAACAGGGCGACGAATTCATATCTCAAATCGCCTTGGTAGAGAATTGTTACAGAAACGAGCTACAGGTTAGGGACTGAGAAGACTGCGGTAGGGCAAATGCAAGCTGTTAAAGCCTTGTGAGTGATCCTTTTACTGTGTTGAAGTCCTCCAGTTCTGACCATGTCACCGCTCCCTGTCTACATCTACCGCAAGATACAGGGGATGCACCTCCAGCATACTACAGATTCGAAGATGACTCCGAGATACTTCCCTTTTATTACCTTCCCTCTTATTACTCAACGCAGGGTCTGTGTCAGTCCTCGTTGTCTTTTTCTACCGGAGCCACTGCGCCTGGGACGTCTTTGGTCTGAAGTTCTAAAGCGCTTTCCTTCTGTAGCTGTCAACTGGAAGTTTTATCGATAAGTGAATTTAACCTGTTCCTCCAGCCAAGGCCCGGAGATGTGTGGCTGCTTCGGAGTGAAGGAAGGAAGAAGTGAGCGTTTTGCCGAGGAAGGAGTCCCGACGAATTCTCACTTATGTATTTGTAAAAGTGGCGGCCTTCAAAAATGTCCATGAGTACCATGAATGTGACTTACGTAATGTCTGGTGTCGGTTTCCCACTGGGTTATGCGCTAACGCACATCCATATATATTCATACTTAGTATGTAGGTATGCGAATACTTATGTATTCACGAAGGTTTATGTGTTTTTATGCCCGCGAAATGTGTGATCAAGTCGCTGATCATCGTCACCAACATTATTGCTATGTTTTTTGTGATCGCCTTTCTGAGATCGCGGAATATTCTCGGAATTTTAATAATAAACCACTGATGCCGCTTTTTGTCGCCGATGGTAATGAATGAGCGAAGGCAAAGGTAGAAGATACATACATATACTATCTAAATACATAACCAGTAAAATTAATTTTTTTTTTTTTCACACGTGTTTCGTGAGCTCCACTCTCTATTTCCACTCGAGTTTGCCCCTCTCTCAATTCGTGCAAGCTTAAGTGTATGCGTATTTGTGTGTTACATGTTTGGGAAGCTTTGGCGCATTTATAAATAAAATTTT
>NW_016193327.1:0-3302 GCF_001687245.7 Rhagoletis zephyria | reverse complement strand
ATCGATAATTTCCGCAAATATCGACAGAAAAATCGATAACAATATCGATCAGAATCGATAAAAATATCGATAACAAAACCGATCAAAATATCGATTATTATATCAATAAGTCCCGAGAATCCCGAAAATCTCTAAAATCCCAAAATAATTCCCAGATTGAAAATCTGTGCCTCTATCTATATCCTTTTCTCTATAAATACCTTTATTTTAATCATTCTTCCTCTATCTTCATCTTTACTTTCATTGGTATCCTCCTCCTTATCTTTTTCTTCATATTTATCATTTTCTTCATCTACATACATTTTAAATTAACACCGTTGTGCGTACACTCAATAAGCACTTCTTTCAGCTCCAACCAACTTCCGTGTGCAATTTCCGTGTGCAATTTCCGTTGAATTGCCAATTTATTCCCAACCAACCAACTGCGGTAATACAAACATTATAGCGCTAGCAATTGTAAAAATGCTCGCTAACCGTTTAAAACAAAACACTCAAATATTGTGCGGTGTAAGAATATGAGCGCAAACGTGAAAATATCTTTGAAAATTTTGTTGGCACCTTGNACAATGTTCCACACATAGCAATCTCACGAATTTTGTGAGAAAATTTCATATGCACTCTATGCTTTTTTTTTGGCAGGTAACACATTCGTTGTCTCAAACTAGTAGTAATGTCTTTTCAACGAAGTATATATTTACAGATATGTATGCATAGGTATATTTATGGTTGGAAGCAACTTGATGATAATTCTCCGTATCGATATTGTGAATTAAATTCTTTATGAGCACGAATAAAAAAAAACGAAATAATCTGGCATTCATTTTTTGCTGCTGTTACAGTGGAATAGTCTTATACTGATATTTTTTTACATAATTACATATACGTATGTTGGTACCCACATACATATGTGTAACATCTACAATCGTCCCTTTCCTGTTAAAAATATACGAGCTCTGTACATTCACAGGTATAATGAATGATGATAAAATTGCTGTTGTACATTCAATCGAAATTATAAAATGTGTTAGTGGCATGCATAAAGCGTTGCAAATGGTTACAATGCCATATTTGTTGCAAAAGTTGCTACCTTGCGATACAGCTGATTACTTTTGTATCAACAAATTCTAGTGACAAAATTGTGACTCTGCCATATTATTTGAGCTGGGAAGCATTGCAAAGTTAAAGTCAAATATCAGTCAAGGCTACTTCAAAATATAATTTTGCTCTAGGTCATTCATACAATTTTGTTAGCAACGTTGTTTGTCCGTCAAAAATGACACGTTTCAGCAATCGCACTTTTATATTTTGATGGCCTCATTCATAAAAAATAAAGTAGCTTTATAAAAGGTTTATAAATTGAAAAATCTATGAAAACGTCAATTTATAAAGCTCTTCAAACCTACTTTATTTTCTATGAATAAGGCCATAAGACTTTCGCCAACCAATTCGAAAAAATTTGATGTACGGGAGCTGAACCGATTTTAAAGTACCTCAAAAAAATCTCATTACTTTAATTCCGTTGTTAAAATTTTTTAATATTTTTATGCCGACCTTTTAAGCTAAACCTCTTTTATAATCTGAGATAATTCTTGGGGAAAAATATTCTCAGCAACTAGTTTTATTTGTGTCTATATAAACAACTGGATTTGTAAATGTAATGTAAATCCTAATATGTGTTCCGAAAATTTTTGGCGCAATAATAAATAATCTAATTCCGATGGAAAAGCAGAAAATATTTTTATTTTTTATGGAGAGTAATGCACCCTAATATAGAAATATTCATACATATGTATGTACATATACATATGTACGTACATATACATATGTATGTATAAGGATATGTCAGCTGTTACAAGCATATACTTTATGCGCTGCTATAGCAAAATTTTTGTTATTTTCGTTGTCTTTTCTCAGCGAATTCTGCACTTTTGAACTAATATTTCGTTACATTCTTTGTTGCTTTCATTATTTGATGTATTTTACTTTGTTTGCATGCATTTGAAAGGAAGCGCCTGTATGGAATTTGACAATCGTATCAATTCATAAAAGAATTTGATATCAGACAAAGCTCAAAGCGCGCATTTTTTTTTTTTAATTTTATTCTGCACATAAATTTGTTCGCAGCTTTCTATACATACATATATATACTGATAAACGTGTGTGTAGCTATGTTGATTTAATTGCATATGCATGAGCATTTGCGCTTTTATTTCGATTGATGTGTGTAACGTTTCGCGATAAACACAAATTTGATTTTTTTAAAGGTTTTGAACAAATAAAGTTAAATTGATAGCAATCGCAATACATACATTTGTTGAATGGAAAGTAAATTAATTCGTTCATTTTGTAATAAAAATGTCAACCAATTTGGAGAACTGCACGTACGGAACAAAAAAAAAATATTAAAGAGCACACACACACACCTGAGAAGGCATTCATAGGAAAGTTAAGCATTCCCAAGCTTCACCTAATTCAGATTCGAAATCGGTCAATTGCAACACCATTTTTACGCTCGTTCGGTTGCAATTAATCCAGATTTCCAATTAGCAGAAATCTGGTTAGTTGCAACAGAAGCCAATAAAGCGAAATTTTACGAAGCCGCCAAATTTTAGTTATCGCAATTTGGTTCACTAAATTTCACATATCGAACTATTGAGTCAGCTTGCTCGACCAATTCTATGAAATCAGTTTGTTGTAATTCCGAAAACACTTCCAGAGCCATTTTATGCTATGAAGTTGAATTAAGCAAACAATTGCATTTAAACGGAATTTCGGGACATACATAAATGATTCACTAAACCGATTTTTTTCAATAAACCACCTTTTTACGTAAAATGTTTTCCTGCATAGCAAATTATTTAGGAAATAAACGCCTATGCCACATTACACTACTTTCCTTTAATATTAGAAATACATTTCCTTACTTACTCAATTGGCAAGGTTGTCACAGAATAATTAAATATTTACTAGTTTAAGGAATCATTAACCTACTTCAGAACCTATCAATTCATAGGAATATATTTGTTTTGCGTGCATGTTACCGCATAACCGTGAACCACGTTCACCGATTTGTATAATACTTTTTTTTTAAAGGAAAGGTGGTACCTCAGAGGTGGTCACTTATCAATTTTGGTTTAGATCCGATCATTAGATCATGAAGAAATTAACGGTACCCTAAAATTTTTGTATGAGAATTGAAGTCGGTTTTGGTTTTTTGCTTACAAATTACTTGTTTTGTTTATCTCTTTTTTAATTTCTTCTTTAATTTAGTGAGTAAAATGGTATTGCTTTAAATGTAATTG
>NW_016193326.1:0-3302 GCF_001687245.7 Rhagoletis zephyria | reverse complement strand
TTATGCCAACTCGAAATATTTTACAGATAGTTCATGGTAATTTTTTTTTTTGTTAAGCTAAGGTAAGGTAAGGTAACATTAGAAAATTAAAATTTGTTCAATATTTAATAGGATCTATTTACATAAATGTCTACATTGAATGCAAAAACGATTAATAGAGCTCTTAAGTAAATTTTGGAGAGAATTTTCTGACTTTCTAAAAAAAGTGCGAAAGCGATTAAAAAATAATTTAAGCTAAACATAAGCTCTTTGAATAAGCTTAGTACTTAGTACCAGCAAATGTTTTGGTACACAACTTAATGTAATCAGTTAATATGCCGTATGTAATTAACGGCTATCTGAAAATGGAAATTCAAGCAAAGTTTACATGATTAAAGTTTTAAA
This sequence comes from Rhagoletis zephyria, assembly GCF_001687245.7. Classification (NCBI taxonomy): domain Eukaryota; kingdom Metazoa; phylum Arthropoda; class Insecta; order Diptera; family Tephritidae; genus Rhagoletis; species Rhagoletis zephyria. The sequence goes on along the minus strand of NW_016193326.1, from coordinate 2,918 downwards.
TGCAAATTGTGTGCAGTCATGGAATGGGGTTCGCTGCAAAGTCGCGTCGTCGTAATTCGCCTGCTAAAATCCAGCTAAGAAACAACTAAATATTTCGAATGTTGGGGTCACAGAAAATGAAACAAAAACCATTAAAGCCGCAGGAAACCGAATTCATCGAAACCCGCTACGAACGCAGGAAATCATGTACCTGAAAATTAGTATCAGTAAGAAGAGCAAATCGTGCATCATGACACATGACTTGCCTACGTCACGCACGTACGACTTACAAAAGCATTGAAATAAAACCGTATGTCGAAATCGAAAACCTTGATTATACAGTTCGCGAAAAATTTGATTATCCAGTTGGGAAAATTTCCCAAAACATTGGGAGCGCACTGCAATCGGTAAGTGGCCAAATATACTTCTTCTCTTCTAGAAGGCAAATGGAGCCATTTCGAATACGGTGTCAATATTCCTTATCAGCGTACATTTATTAGGCTAGACTAGATTTAGACGGGGCATACCATCATTAAAGAGCGTCGCTAGGCCCCTTGGCTCACTGCCATTTATGCAATGTGCTTTTACGAACGGTGATTAAAGCGGGCGAAGTTGGGGTGTAGTAAGGTCTTCGCAGCAACAGGTAACGTACTCTATTGTTTCCTGTTTCTCGCGACACAACTTCGCGACGACTAAGCAACTATTACCTTGCAGTGTTCAGTAAAAAGGCAGTAACGATACTCACTTAGCCTGTCTATTATCTTCCGTACCTGTCTAGTTACTTTGCGCCTTGTTTTCCAGCCAGATATAATAATACCGCCTGACGGAGTTTCCTGGCATATATGTAGACATATGTACGAGTATTTTCCAGGGGCCGAAAATAATAGTTATTTGTCGTATTCAAATCAATCAAGCGTAATTTTTTTTACTACAAAAAAGCACACATATGAACATTAGGATGGCCCTTAGTTATATGGAGAAAAATAAAAGTGTTTGGATTCTCGGTCTCACCTCCTATAAACGTGCGAATAGCCTAAAGACTAAACTATATAAAGTTCTAGGTCAATCAAAAAAAATTTAGAGGTGGTTCAAAGAGCTGAAAGTTGCCCACGTATTTTATATGCCGAAAAAAACAAATTTTCGTAGAAATGATATAGAATCCTTGAAAATAAATATTTTTCAATCGCCAAACTCTTTTTCTCTTCAGGAGACTTCAAAAAAAATAACTTATTGTTTCTCTAAAAGTTTATTAATATTAACAAATTTTGATGGTTCCCCCAAACCACCTAAAAAATGCAATGGGGGAATCGTTAATATTAAACAAATTTTAAATAACCAATTGGGTAGTATTTTTGAAGTCTCCTGAAGAGAAACAGAGTTTTCCGATTGAAAAATATTAATTTTTGATTGACATTTCTATGGGATGAGACCGAGAATCCCAGCTATTTTCGAAATAAGCGCCACCCTAATGTACATATATACATATCGCACACCGTCTTCAAAAGAAGAAAGCCAGAACTCAAAATTACACGTTTGCCAGAAAATGCGAACGAGCACGTGATAATCATATGGGCAAGGGGGACTTTAGCTTTGGATTTTTAACAAAATACGGGAAGGTAAATAAAAGCACTGTGTTTATTGTTAGAGCATAATTTCAAAAATGCCCAATTTTGAATTGTGCCTCTTTTGAAGACGGTGTGCGACATGTATGTATGAAATAAGAATAGAATAACTTGCCTAGTGCAATTTTCATTAAATTTGATTCAGCATTAAAATATTTTAATTGTAATTTCNAAAGCCAACAAATTAGGGATTTTTTTATACATCATGTTGGGACTATACGTATGTATGTGTGTGTATATTTTTGTTCAATTTTGCCAATTAGAATATTTATTGCAACTTTTATTGCCCAGAAGCAAGTAAAACTACTCATGTTTATGGCATGTTAAGGTTAGATATGCAGCTATAAAATAAAATTATTTAAATCATATTTGCCATTTTTTATATTTACCAACAAACAAACTATGTACATCTTTGTGCACAACATGTGTCAGCTTGTTCTTCTTTTTATGGCAGTATGCAAACAATATTTTTTAAATAAATAGATACAAGCGAACCAGCATGTAATTGCCCTTGTTATGCAAAACGCCGAACAAATTTGCGCTACAACAGAAGAATTATGTTTCGCATGATAAAACAATAAAATAACATCCGTTGGAACATGACACACGAGTCCGCTATAGAGCCTTGAAGGCAGGACAGTTTATAATAAAGCTAATTTAAGAGCAGGCGATGAAATTGCACACAAAAGAGGTCGGGAGATCGGTGCTAGAGTTTCAATCGTACCAGGCTTTGAATGTGATGTTGGTGAGGTAGGACATTTTCAGCTAAAAGAAAAAGGGGTTTCTTAACAGTGGGCTGTACTCTAGAAATGGGATGGGCAGCCAAAGAGCCAGCAAGGGCTACGCAAGATGTAAATCAGTCCTTAGGGTGAAGGAGGTGTAATATATATATTAAAAGCACCATATATATATTAGTAATGAGAGTCGGAGTACAAGAAATTTTAATATGCTCTTCATCTCCCTTCATGCTGGCTCTTGATGTTACCCCTCATCAAGCACCTAAATGCCCATCTCTGCTCTAGAAGAGTGAAACGTGTCTCCATAAATAAATTGAACTATGCATAAACGAAAAAAACTCAGAATGAATGTCAATAAAAGCTTTGTATAGTAATGAAATACTTAATTCCTTTCACACGCCAGATTTTTTAAATAATTGTGTATGTCGTAGAAAGAAAACTAAATATCGTAAAATTCATATATTTCGAAGCGCTTGGCGTAATGAAGCAAAAACTTTCACAATCTTAATAAATTTTGCCACCTCGAGCCTCTCTGCCAACATTCAACATTTCAAGTTGCGGATGAATTGCATTTTCTATA
>NW_016193324.1:0-3302 GCF_001687245.7 Rhagoletis zephyria | reverse complement strand
GGTCCGCAAAACGACAAGAAAATGCCGGTAAACGCAATGGAGGGATAAATAAAAAATCTGTAGTATTAAAAAATGGCTAAATAAACAATTGAGTATGTTTATTGGAAGTCTCCTGAAGAGAACCAGAGTTTTCCGATCGAAAAATAATGATTTTCAAGAATTCTATACCATTTCCACGAAAATTTGTTTTTTTCCCCATATAAAATACATGGAAAANCGACCTCTAAATATTTTTGATAAAAAAAACAACATAGGGCTATATTTTTTTTCGATATAGAACAATGCTAGGGGGTGAGAGCATTAAAATTCCGACTTTAAGTATTTTGGAACACCCTAATGTATGTGTGCTATACGTACATGTACATACTTGTTTTGTAATGGAAAAATCAGAAGCCATTCATCCAGAAGTATCCATTTGATAACAAAAAAAAAAAAAAACAATTTTATATAGCATATCGAGCAAGAAAGACTAACGTTTTTGCTTTGGTTTTTTAAAAGGCAAAAAGGCAGAATCTACTAAAACAAACGAAACAATTAGCGGTTGTGTTTACTGTATATGGTTTAGGCATTAACAAAAGGACAGATGTAGATTTAAATTATCGTTGGAGCAGTGAACATTTTTAAAAACATCTAGAAAAGTTGTAAAAAACTGAAAAAATCTTGAAAAGTGCCGAATAAAATACGAAAACTCACCAAAGGTCCCAAAAGAGCCCAACCGGTAACGAAAAATAACAAAAAATTCACAAACCATTTTTTTTTTTCATAAATATCTAAAAACCAGAGAGCGAAAATAACCGGACCATTTATCAAAGTGCCGGCAAAAGATGTTTTTTTTTTTTTTGTTATAAAAAGTAAATCACTCGCTATAATATTTTTATTCGAAGTTAAGTTTGGCTTAAACTTTTGTTTGGTTTGTTGTTTTTTATTTTTATGTTTCAGATTGATCATAAATATGTATGTATGTATGTATGGAAATTTTTTTTTTTGTTTTAAATGCAACGGAGTTCATGTAGGTTCTCAGGTACTTTAGATATGCAAAATACTCCCACCAACTCAAATCGACTCACCTCATCTCAGCTCAGCGAATTTTATTTCCGGAAAGCCCGAAATAGTCCCGAGAATTTCGAAAATCCTGAAAATCGCGAAAGTCTTAAAGTAGTCCCAATGATTCGACAAATTCGAGTCCCGCAAATACCAAAGTTTGAAGAGGTTTTAGTATTTTATAAACTTAACCATGCATCAGATAATCTACATCGAAAATACAGTTAGTTTGAACACGCTTTTCAATGGTTTTCGTGTTCCTAATTAAAGTTGGACATTTACATACAAAGAAGATGCTATACTGCCTTCTTTATGTTTTCTTTCCTACAGCTTCTATAAGTACTGCCCACCCTTCTTCCGTGGGTGTCAATCGGCCAAAACCCAGCGAGACCCCTATAATAGCCTCCTCAGCAACCTCAGTGCGAGGTTTTTAACTAACAAGTCCCATGTTTTTTTGGCTTTGGAAAATGGTCCCATCTATGAGGGAGTAAAACTCTCCAATTTTCATATACATATATAACCCTTATAGTGCTGACCTTCATAGTTTTTATGAAATAAAATTATATCATGTATTTAGTCATAATCAAATTACTTTAAAATTAGCAATAGCTATAATTTTTATGCTCACGTAACGGTGGTTTGAAACAGCGTTAAATGTATCTATGTATGTATATTAATTAGACTGTGTCAAATAAAACGACTAATTTCCTTCTATCCGCCCATGAGAGAGATGTTAGTTTTAAGTTTCTGACGAAATCGGTTAATAACCACGCCCATCACCCATGTAGTAATTAAAAATATTTCTATTGTATTATATTTTTTTTTTTTTTGTGAATTTCGCTGTTTAAATTTACATTTCAAATAAATATATCACCAAACATCCTTGCTATGGGCTAAGGACAAAAAATTCTATACTTCATAATTAATTTGCCATATACCGTATGCATAGAACATGTTTGGAGGATATCCTCCATGCAGTGATAGATTGTGGGGAGCAATAAAGATTCAGTAATTAACATTTGGACTCTAGAAATAACGAGGAAGCATTTTCTATTCCGAAAATTTTTAAATAAGTAGCCGGTGGTAGGTGTCAAATTAGAATACTTTTTCGAAAAGAGTTGCCACCAGTTAATATATGGGTATCAACCGAAATGGTTTGGAAAAGGCCTTATATCTGAACTACGTGTAGAAGGGTTGTCGCATGTTTGAAAAATGTAATTCAATTTTAATTAAAGGAATTTGGTAAGTGAAAAAGGTATCACAATATGGGTTTCAGACAAAAAAGGTTTAAGAAGGTAGTAGTTTGGAAATATTTTGAAGAGGGTTGCCACATATTTGAGAAGTCGAATTAAATTATTTTATATCCAAGTTATATGAAATTTTAAAAATGAAGTCAAATGAAAGAATTTAAAAAAAATATTTAGATGGTGTTTGAGGGTTGCCCCAGTTTGAAATATTAAATTAAAACTATTTAATAAATTAAATGGATAACTGAACGATGGTTATCAATGGAAATGGATTTAAAATCCTTTATTTCACAACTATATTTAGGAGGGTTGCCACGTGTTTAAAAAAATAAATTTCAACTAAATTCTTCAGATAATTGAAACATTTTAAATTAAATGAAATTTTTAAATTTTGGTTTTAAAAAAAATGTTTAGGAGTGTTGCCGCTTAAAAAATCAAATTCAACTTAATTCATCAGTTAATTAAAATATGTATAACAATGCCAGACGATAACAAGATTTTAGTTTGAAAATACTTTTAAATGGGTTGCCAACTGTTTGAAAAGTCGAATTGGTTTTACTTATACACAAGCTACATAAATGAAATATCGAAATATTAGTGTCAAACGATAGAGTTTTAAGAAAATTTTAGGCCGATAATATTTTTAATTAGGGTTGCCATCTAATATGTCAAATTAAAGAACTTGGATTCTACATAGATGTGCAATAACCTTTTATTTTTGAAGTTAGAACTTTTTAGCGGTACAGGGAGATTTGAATATTGTTGAAATGAAAACCGACACCATGCGGGACCTCTCATCACTCAGAAATGGTTTAGATGAATCATTAAGAATATTTTTTGAGGTTTCGGAATAGGGTTTCATCTGTTTAAAAAGTTAAATGCAATTTTGGCGTTTTATTCAGTAAAAAAGTTATTAAAAATTATTTTCTGTTATTAATAGAGAGTTTTTTTTGTTAGATAACCCATCTATATGAGATACCAGTTATGACTTCGATGCCTATGATGTATGTACCT
>NW_016193323.1:0-3302 GCF_001687245.7 Rhagoletis zephyria | reverse complement strand
TGTTGAATCCACCACTGCCGCTCCGCCTATTGCGGCGCGCAAAACAACGACAACAGCAACAACAACAACGACAACAGCAACAATACACAAACACAAAGCACCAAGCTGCAGTCAGCCGCCACCGTTGCAGTTGTTGAAATAATAAATAAATATAATTTTAGCGCAAGCGCTATGTCCCCTTACTCCTCGGTGACCCGCCATCCAGCCATTAGACATTCATACAATCGTCCCACCCAACAGGCAAAGAGGAAACGTAGCGGCAGTAGGGGCGGCTACAGCAAGGTATGAAAAAACAATACAATATGCTTTAGCAAAGACCAACACAGGCAAATACCTACATACAACGTACATGCATACCTACATAAATGCAAAACAACCAGCAGCAACAACAACGAAACAAAACGTGCAAATGAGAAAATTACATCCCTTCATTTGTTTAACTTAGAGTCGCAAATACATTTACACCTATACAACGGCACAGTTGAGCACGCTTTTACACTCACACAACACACACAAACACACATATTCATACATGTGCACAGCAAGTATGTGCGGCAGGATGCTCGCACAACAATACCGTTCTTGGAGTGAAACACAATAGCAATAATAACAATACATTCTCAATGCTGTCCTGAGGGTGCAACCGCCAGCCCACCAAGCCCACCAAGCCACCGGCCGCTTTCACTGCATCTGCTGCACCCACAATGTTGTTTATCTCATTGCGCTCATTGTAATTGCTTAAACCTGTAAACTACACCCGCACCACAGTTTCAATTTCTGCTTGTTGTTTTTGTTGTTTGTTGCTTTTATTGTTATGCTATTAATGCTGTTGTTGTGTTGTTGTATTGTGCTTTAGCGGCGCGTGTATTTCATTGGTTGTTTCAATTTTATATGCTTCTGAATTTCATTACCCACACAAGGATCTTCACCAACTTCGCTATTTTGTCCGGTATTTTCCTAGTTGTTATTGTTGTTAAATTATATTTATTTATTACTCGTGTTTACCAATAAAATTTAAACGCCTATTTATCAATGTGAGTGTGTGTATAAATACAAACAAGTAAGTAAATATTCGAAAAAAAAATGTAAAAGTAAAATAATTTGACGAACTCACAGCCACCCCAGCCGAGCTCAATACTTGCTCTCCGGCAGAAAGCGATGCAAAATATTGCTCAGTAGCCTCTAAACAAATTACAACATAAACATCCGATTTTCTGTTTACCTTCACTCTCTGATTTAATTTTTTCAGCTTTCTTCTTCGTATCGCATCAATTATCAATTCATTCTATTCTCCTATGAGAGTGGGCGAGCGAGTACAAAAGCAAGGTAATGTGAGCTGTGGATTGCGAAAAAGGAGTATTGAATCATTCGAAACACTTCCAGGCATTTGAAATACCTGATGTAGTTAGTTTTCTTTTAGAATAAGCCATCAAAATTATTCATATTATGTTCTACTCTTGTTCAAGCTTTTCAAGGTATAATTCTTCTTGTTCATTTATCCTATTTTGGCATTGCACTTTTGTAATAGAAGTGTGGTTCTTATTTTATTGTAAAAGGGAAGGAGTAAAAAGAATGACACCTTGGCACTTTTATTTTCTATTTCGCACATTTTGGCACTTTTTTATCCTCAATATGGCACCTCATAGCTAAGGATAATTGGCAGCCCTGAAAAGGGGTTCGCCCTGTCAAACAGCTCGGAAAGGTCCTTCCCAATGCTGATGGAGCTGCTGCCATTGTTCCTCGCCATTTTAAACCAGATACCAAATTCCGACATCTTGACATAGAGACAACTTCTTTTCCTGCTATCTGAAGCGGCAATATTTTGAAGACCTGGTCTACGGTGGTTTTGCCAGGACTAAAGCCACACTGCCATTCTTGTAGATGGAGCAGAGCACACTCAAATTGCTGTCGTGGCCATGCGTTCATCTATTCATATTCTGCATAAGAGTTTATGCATGCTACTTATCAACTCTTTCCATTCGTACTTAAATAGCTCAGCTGACAGGCTGTCTGCTCCATCAGCTTTGTTGCTTTTCAGCCGCGTAATTGCTATTCGTACTTCGTTATATTCAGACAGTGGGACATAGACTCCGTCATCATCGACTGGTTCTCGGGGTCGTCTTCTCCTCTACTTTCAGTGCTATTACCATTCAATAGGATGTAAAAGTGTTCCCTCCATAATTTAAATACGTTCTGAACAGCAGTCACTAAGTCTCGATGGTGGTGGTTTTTGTTCTAATATTATTGCTCAGACGTCTAATAAATGCATACCTTTGAAACCTAGAAGAGTATTTCAAGCAGTAAAAATTTTCCAAAGGCATGGTTTTCTCACCATAGTAAAAGTTGTTTCACCATACTTTGCTACTCATTGACACAGGCCCTCACAAGAAACAAGAATTCGAATCCATGCTCCTGGGCCAAAACTAATAAATATGTCTTCTGGGTTATCTGAGAATCGTTTCGGCTATTGAATCAAAAGTAAAAGATTTCGATTTTCTTTTCGCACTCATACGCTTTTCGACTAGGTCAGGACTATCCATGTATTCGGATATTGGTGTTTACGGATAAAATCTGGATATCCGTTAATTTTTCTATAGGGATATCCGGTTAATATATCTACGATCGATTATCCGGATATTCAACCAATCCGGATATAATTCCCAGCCGTATTTCGACACTATCAGCCCAACTTTTAATACTAACAGGGAGTTTGTTCTCCGGGAATTTGTTTCTCCCGAAAAAGAAATCCTCCAATAATTAACTACCAGGGAGTAGACACTTTTGACACTTTTTACACGCCATTTAATATAAAAAATCCTCAGGGAGCTTTTATTCATGGTAGGAGGAAAGGGCAAAGAGAGAAAACTCCCAGGGAGTTTCTGTTCAGCATCGGCCTGATTGTGTCTTCGTCGCGAAGTCTGTTTAATGAACAAAAACATAATCAACTAAACGAATTTTACATTTGTACTTGTAGAGAAGAAGAGCTGCTCCCCACCACTTTAAAACCCTGCCCGCAATTCACCGCTTGGGAAAAAATTATAAATAAATTGCATTATACAGTGGTGCTTGTGAGGGAAACGCGATTTTAGCACCATGCAAAAAACTCTCAGAGCGCTATACGAACAGCTGCGGCGATGCTAGTGCTCCTACAACTCGAGACAGAGAGAGAGAGAATAAGCGACTAAGCATAAACTACATGCGTAAGCTTTGTTGCTAAAATTTGCTTAGAAATAAATGCCAAAAGTACTCAATTGCATAGGCAATGAGCCAAAGCATAGCTGGCACAACTAATTATCTCTGCG
>NW_016193322.1:0-3302 GCF_001687245.7 Rhagoletis zephyria | reverse complement strand
GTTTTTGGGGTCGAGGAATCCATTTCTGGCATTAATTTTTTCTTTTGAGAGCCACCAGAGGGCGCTTCCGTACTATTTTTTTTTTGGATTTTAGCGCCTTTTTTCCGAAAATCGACAACATTGTTGCGAAAACCCATTAAATTTGACTTTCTCGTAATGCAATTTCAATTTTTAAATAGCCTAAAATGTTCAGCGTTGAAAATTAATTAATTTATATTTTTTTAATATTTTTTTATAGTTTTTTATATTTTCCCTATCAAACAGAATGAAAATGAAATAGCATGCTGTCACACATGTCANAAAAAATCCGTTTTTTTTTCATTTGATCTCCGAATTTGACAAAACAAACTTTTTTCTTATTTTAATATATATATTTTTTTTTTAAATTCAAAAATTCAACTTAAAAGATAAAAACATATGAAATATAAAAAAAAAACATAAACAATTTCTAATGTTTCAATTTTTAAACACGTATAACGTATTTTTTTTAATATTATGTTGGTAATACTGTTTATCGACATATTATATGACAAATGATATGTGTGGCAGCATGCTTTTTCGTTTTCATACTGTGTTTAGTATGTAAAATAAACAAAAAAATAAAAAATAAAAAGAATAAAAAAATTCAACGCTGAACATTTTAGGCTATTTAAAAATTTAAGTTGCATTACGAGAAAGTAAAATTTCGTGGATTTTCGCATCAATGTAGTCGATTTTCGGAAAAAAGGCGTTAAAATTAAAAAAAAGTACGGAGGCGCCTCCTGTCGGCGCTAAAAGAAAAATGAATGCCATATATGGATTCCTCGACCCCAAAAACCCCTGATACACATTTTTGCTAGTTTTAAATACAGCTGTTTCAACATGTGAGCCAATTTATGAAAAAAAAACTAGATAGAAAAAATCGCTGGCTCGAAATTAATTTTAGACCTATGGTTCCTTGGGCAAAAATGCTTGAAACTACCCAAATAATCATAATCGCGATGTGCCTCTGTTAATTTTTTGGGCCCCTACAAATCGACCCGCCCTAATACATACATATGTATTCATTCATATGCAGTAGTAGTCAGATAAAGCAAACCAATACTTTATAAATTGGTTATGATTTTTTCGCACTTTTCCGGCAATGCATGGATTCCGCACCAATAAAACTGCTCGTCTTTAGAGATTAAGAAATTATCAAGCCAATTTTTGATACCTTCAACCGAAGTGAAGCGTATTCTCATGAGGACGTTTTGCATCGACCGAACAAAGAGAAGTCTGCTGATGCAAAATCTGGGCTATAAGGCGGGTGCGTTCGGACTTCCCATCCGGTACCATCGAGGTAAACTTCGACCACTTGTGCGACATGCGACCGAGCATTGTCATGGCGGGATAAAAATGGCTCATGCCTGGTTGATCATTTCTGCCCTTTTCCAAATTGTCTGGCTTCAATCGTTTCAAGTGTTGTCTGTAGCGTTGATCGTCTGACTTTTCAAAAGCTCATGATGCAGGATTCCCTTATGGTCGCACCAAATGCAGAGCGTTGCCTTGCTGCCAGTGATAATTGGCTTTGACGTCGGTGGTCCGGGTTCACCGTGTTTAACATACGCCTTCTGGCGCTTTGGCTTGTCCTTAGGAATAAATTATTCATTTCCGGTGACAATTTAATGCAAAAACTACATATCAAGAAAGGATGTTTGTGCAATTATATTTTCCATTCATGTTGAAAAAGTGTTGATTCGCAGACTCGCTGTCCAGTTCTGGAAGGAAGTCGGCTTTACACGAACACCATCGAATGCCGAAAATTGGATTCATCACTCCTAAGACTGCAGTTGCCAATGGGCCCTGAGCCTAAGTGTGTCTTATAGACCACCGCGACAACCAAGACTGCAGTTTCGGTTAAAACAAATTTTATTCGCGCGGCATCGCTTTGAAATGCCTACATTTGGTATGTTGTGGTTTCGGGCGAATAAATTTCGCTCTTATCGAAATAACAGTCTTATTGTGCATATATTATACCGTCTTCAAACAGACACAACTCAAAATTTGGCATTTTTGAAATTAGGCACTAAAAATGTACACAGAGATTTTATTTAACTTTCAGCAAAAGCTAGAGCAAATTTTTGTTATAATTTGCTAAAAAAACCTAAGGTGATCTTCCCGAAGCTACGAATAACCTTCTTTTCGCTTTTCGCTCCACTGCCCAAGCCTTTTGCGAGCGTATACCTCCTCTTTGAGTATCTCTCTGCCCAGTACTAAATATCTTACAATGTGTCTTCTTTAAGGAACACCTCGTGCTTTAAAACAGTCAGGCGAGCTTCTGGGTATACTAATTTAGACTAAGTATATCTATCGTAGTATTTTACAGCTTTACACATCAACTATTATCACATGTAACTTGCGTAACTTTGTCAGCAAACATTGTTTGTACGTAATGAGTGCCAATAAGGGTTGTTCGGATTAATTTGAAGTACTATGCTTTCTAGTGGGGATGGGTCTATTTTATAGGTACCTGAAGATACTGGCTTCTTCACTGTTTTCATTTAGGAAGCATATAATTTTCCGCTCTTTTGCAATCACAGCAGGAATCGGGTCCGGATACCGTGCGCTTTGGTTCTTTTCGGCGGTGACGTTATCAGAGATTTTTACGCCTAGCGACCTGTGCTTTTCCATACAATTTTATATCTAAATATAAACTGATTGACGTCGACCACAGAATTCCCTCCTGCACTTTTTGGAAGTACTTCTGATTCTCTTTCATCGTTAAGGTGGCCTAACATTACATCAGGCTTGGTGGATTGACCATACTGTGGGTTATTAAGCTGGCTTAGCATCAGTAGCAACCTCAACAAATGCTGCAAGTCTCAAAGCTCTCTTCGATTATGTTGGGAAAACCACCTGTGGGACTTTCCATATCACCGGTAACATATGTTATTGATTAACTTTGATGGGTACTATTAAGGCTGCTGTGTTGTGGAATTTTTGTGCCACAGGAGAGCCCGGTTGAGGCGAAAGTTTTTGCTTCAGTGGATATTTTTTAAGAACGAAGCCCTATATACGTTTGCGACTGGGTTTTTGAAAAAGCGCTAGTGGTATAACTCCGTTTTTTGGTTCTGAAAGCAGAAAGGTAAGGGTTTGGGAAAGGATTTTCGGTGAGATTAAAAGGTAATTAAAATTAAAAAAGATTGGAAAACGTCCTTTTAAAGTTTTTACCATTAAACATTAACGCTAATAATATTGATGGCTATCTCGAAAACGATATCAATGAATATACATATCTTTTTAACCGACTTCCAAAAAAGGAGGAGGTTATCAGTTCGTCG
>NW_016193321.1:0-3302 GCF_001687245.7 Rhagoletis zephyria | reverse complement strand
GTATAATGCGGCATTCCCGTTATTCTTTAAACGACAAGGAATTTTTAGAAGAGACTTAATAAGAATATTGACTTGCTAGTTTTGGAACTGTTTCCGCACGCTTATTTGACAAGAGTTCTTCAACGGTTCGACGCCAGTGAGTCATTCGCAATTGTATGCTGCGAATGCCGCATTATACTAAAGCCAGCCTTTCGACATAAGCTACGGTTCCATACGAACACAGATATGTAAGTGCGTGAACTAGCAAATCCCAACTTTTTGATGGAGTTTAAATATTTTTTTGGTCGCCAATATATTTTTACAAGCTTTTTTTAAAACTGACTGAGGCTTTTTACGATAGTGTGAAAACAAAAGACTTAAGAAACAAACTGGATTTCATTTATACCAGATAACTAAGATGTAGATAAACAATAACAATTTAAACTTGTGTAAAATGAAAAAAAAAAAGTTTGTAAAATTATAGTTTTTCGTTTTCAAGCGGAATTTAATACCTGCACTAAATTTAAATTTACCTAGCCATATATTTGAATGAGTGTTCATTTTTTATATAATCACGTTGTTAGCTAACTATAACTTCTAAGATAGATATTAAGAACGGCACACCTGCAGCATTCTCATCGAATGCAAATGAATCATTTAAGCATTACTTGCAATCGCCCATATAAATAAATATAACATGATTTACAATAATTTTAAATGTATAATAATTGTAATACAATATAAAAGTTAAATTGACTTAATGGTAGAATAACACTATGCGACAATATCAAACTTGTTGGGTCGGTATTGAGTAAAACTGAATGCAAGTGATAGTTTAAGATGCTCAAATAAGTAAAATATACTTGATTGAATCCTTCCACACAATTTATTATTTAATTAGGTAAATTTCTTGAAAAATATCTTAGAAAATACTTAAATAAGGATTTTTTGATACGAGAAACTAATTTTTTGGAGTTTGTTTATTATTAGATTTGGGGCAGATGGCGCTGTAGGCCAATTTTAAAGAATTTAATTGCGTTTTTTTCCAAATAAATACTCAAATTAGACGTCCTTACTAAAAAATTCAGACGCGGTGTGATTTTAAACACCGCAATTAGTAATTTAAACAGAAATTAATTTATTCATTATATTTTGTTTTATTCTATTGTCTGCCTTTTCTTCAAACTTGTCTTCTTGTCCTCATTGTGATCATTGAAAAATTTACAAAGTTATTGCTTGCATTTAGGTCATCTACCAGCAGTAGCTATTATCTGCCAACAAATAATGTGCATATGTTTTTTTTTGTTGTAAATTTTTATTGTGGCGTATTAGTATTTATTTCAATAGTGTTATTGGGCTTTGTACCACGATTTGTTCGTTACGAAATATGGAACAAAATATCAACATTATTATTGCAGCTATTTTGCTAGAAGTCTGATGCGGATGTGATCTCTGAAATAGCTGCTATAACTAACTTCTTCCGCTTAAGCTTTGTTGCTTTTTCCATTTTTCCTAACAAACAAATCGTGGTACAAAGCTCACTAACGCTATTAAAATGATTTTGATGTTTTTTTTTTCACAATCAACCACTTTAAATTAAAACACCAAAGAAAGTGAAAAATTGGGGTTATCGAAAGCTCACAAAATTAAATAATTCCTCCAAATATTTGTTCCAGCAATTTAGAACTGTCCAATAATCGAAATAAAAAGCAAAAAGGAGAGTTTGAAAAAATAGTAGACAAGAAAAAAAAAATAAATGAAGTAATTGTGCTTCAAAATATTGATTGCGGTGTTTAATATTGGTATTTGTAATATAAATAATATACATTTCACATCACGACTCAATTTTATTTAAAGAGGCCTCTAACTTTGGTATTTATTTGAAAAAACTCAATAAAATGGGACTGCCGCGCCATTTAGCGCAGAGCTAATAAAAAACAAACTTCAAAAATGAATTTCTGGTATCAGAAACCTTTACATGAGTATTTTCTAAGAATCCTTTTCAAGAAGTTTACCTAATTAAACAACAAATTGTGTGCAAGGATACAATTAAGGGCATCTTTCTTATTTGAGCTGAACTGAAAATTTAATACTCATTATTGACAGCTAAAATTATCACTTGCATTTGGTTTTACTCAATACCGATTTGAGCTGTCGCACAGTGTAAATAATATGTAAAAAAGAAATCAAACTAATTCCGGGCTGTAACTATTTCAAGCTGGTTTCAAAAGTAGCTGTCTTAATACTTATTACATTTGCATGCATAAATAAGTCACCTGATGAATCTTTATTTTTATACATACATATACTCTAAAAAAAATAAATTACTGTCAATTATTCGTGAGACTCCATGCAAATATAGAATGCAATCGTGATCTTTCCAATATCATTAAAAATTTACATGCCCTGACTTCAAGCATATGAGTACTTGCAGATGATCCATTTCAGCGCAGATGTGAAATAATATTGCAACAGTATTTCGTTTCGTTTAGCCCTTTAACTCCTATCAGAACGATTCTGCTTACCATATTATACATACATAAGAGTATTTGTTTGCATAATAATGAATAACTATATTTATCTTTGTCCTCTTAATCCTGATCTTAATCTGAGTCTTAATCNATCTTTGTCTTAATCTTATTCTTGTTCGTAATCTTAATCGTAGTAGTAATTTTAATCTCAATCCTAGTCTTAATCTTAACCCTAATCGTAATCTTTGTCTAAATAGTTTTCTTGTTCGTAATCTTAATCTTAGTAGTAATCTTAATCTTAATCCTAGTCTTAATCTTGATCTTAACCTTAGTCTTAATTTTAATCCTAATCTTAATCTTATCATAATTTTATGAATATGCATCTTTATCTTAACCTCAAACTTAACCTTAACCCCAAATTTAAACTTTATCTTTGTCTTAATTTGAAGCTTAATCTTAGTCTTAATGGTAACCTTAATCTTAATCTTAACCTTAGTCTTAATCTTAATCATAGTTCTAATCTTAATCTTAATCTTAATCATAATTTTCACCTAAATCTTAATCTTAATACTAATATTAATCTTTATCTTAATCTCAAACTTAATCTTAAACCCGAACTTATAATAATCTTAACCTTAATCTTAATTGTAATCTTAGTCTTGTCTTGTCAGTCTTGATCTTAATCTTAATCTTAGTCATGCCAACCACCCCCGAGGAGATGCTCGTACAGCCCAATGATCGTGTCGCTTTTTCGTTGCATCGCAATTTGCATTTACATCCAAACTATAGCAAAGAAGTTCACCTCAAAAATTTAGTCGAGGTGAAATAATCTACGAATTTGACTGGCATGTA
>NW_016193320.1:0-3303 GCF_001687245.7 Rhagoletis zephyria | reverse complement strand
GGCAGTGTCAATCATACCGGCTTTTGCAGCCACGCGTTAGCCGTCGAAACATACATACATATGTATTATCGAAGTGATCTCATCAGAGCTGCAGTGCTGCCAGTTTGTTGAAATTTTTGGTTTTGTTGTGACCACATACTAGTGCACTTTCACAAATATGTTGGGTAGTAAGACTAGAGGGAAATATCTACCAGTATATTTTTGCCTTGCCAAAATACTTTAGACTCAGGGATGTACCTTCTGAAGTGAAACTTCTTTAGCGGCGGTTGGTTGGTTGGGAGTAAATTGGCAAATTCAACCCATATTGCACACGGAAATGGTGCAGCGGAAATGGTACATCCAAGAAACCCCCGGAGAAAAGGGTTCTGTATGGGGAGTCGGTCCGAAAATGAAGAAGTTATGCAGCAGTAGATGATGGGTGAGAAAGTCATATGGCGTCGCTATCTAGGAATTTCTCAGGCTGTGCCGTGAAACCGCAGGCTGCGCAGTCTACTAGTGCTACTGTGAGGAGAACAGGGGCTATCTCCAAGCCAGGAGTCTGGAGCTGCTCGAAACATCGGTACTCAACTCCAGGGCTTAAGGATCGGGAAAGCTACCGACGACGACGATCTGTTGTCAACCGCTAGCAACATCGATGGCATAAGCCCCGAGGTAGAAAACTTGTTGCTCAACGTCTGAAGAGCCACGTCAGGGGAAGGAGCAGCAAAAGGAGGAATGGCTACATGGACTCGGTTCGCTTCCTTAAAAAGATTAAGGAAAAAGATCCATCATCCCTCACTAAGAGGAATAAGGATCTAGTGAAGAAGCAGGAGAGGGTCGTTGCAAAGTTCGAAAAAACCAACTCAACGACCTCTTCAAGTCTGACCAAGAGAAGCTAATTGAGCGTCAGACCCCGGGGCTGAGCGCTTCTCTATGGCAGGTAGTGTGTTTGACACCCTGAAAAGTGAGAGTGGGGAGCGACGCACTTATCGCTGTTGATCAGACGTCGCTCGACAAATTGAAGGACTGCGGAGGCAGGCCACAGGCTGTAAGGGAGGAGGCTGGCAGTGGTGCAAATTAACTTTCATCACTCCACTTCCGCCTCGCTCGACTTGATAAAGTCCAGAGCCCTGGCTGGTTAGGGGTTGGGTTAGCGGACTGGGGTTAGACGGTTACCATCTTTAGATTCCAATGACTGTAAGTAATATAACAACCTGTATACTAGCTAAAAAGATATTAATATTTTTCTTTTCGCCCAATACAGCACCGGGAATCTCACAACGGTGGTGTGCGAACACAGTCGCATGCATAGCTTGCTACTAACGTCAGCATACCTACCGTACGAGGAGGAGCAACCAACATCAAGAGCTTTCCGACAGCTAGTGGCGCATGCTCAAGCACGCAGAATGTACTTGGTAATAGGTTGTGAAGCAAATGGACATCATGAATTTTGGGGCACCTCCGACACTAATTTCAGGGGTAAGTCTATTTTTGATTTTGTTCTTTCCACTAACCTAGTCGTAGTAACAAGGGTAATGAGCCAACGTTCCGTAAAAGGATTTGAGAAGAAGTTATTGATATAATACTGACCACTGATTCAGCTATAGCCAAGATAAATGAGTGGAGGGTATCGGACACGTATTCCTTTTCGAATCACAGCAGGATACTCTTCACGATAGATTCTGAGGTAGCAAAATCACGACCTTTAGGGAATCCGAAAAAAGCAGATTAAAAAACTTTCTCTGAATAACCCTAACCTCGATGAAAACCGAAATTAGATGGAGGAATGCTAATCTTGATAGGGCAGTTAATCGTCTAAACGCGGTCCTAAACAAGTCCTTCGACCGGAGTTGTCCTATATCTGGGCTTCGATTAAAGTCCAAGGCGGTACGGTGGAACGAAGAACTGGGTCAACTTAGATCAACGGCACGTATGTAAGCTCTTCAACAAGGCTAAACCCAGTCGACGTGAGGAAGACTGGAACAAATATAGAAGCAGCTTTAACAAATACAAGAGTATTATTAGGACCGTAAAGAAAGAATCCTGGCAAGAGTTCTGCTCAACGCAGGAATCCACAAATGAGGCGTCTAGGCTTCGCAAAGTACTAACCAGGTCGGACGCTACTCTGTGAAGTGTCTTGAGGCCAGATGGCTCTTGGACGGTTTCCAGGCAGGAAACCCTTGAATGTTTAATAGATAACCACTTTCCAGGCAACACGGACCAAATTGTTCGTAATCATGTGACAAATCGGCCTTGTGTTCCTATAGTGGTTTCAAATATTGTGAACAATAAGAAAGTAGCTTGGGCCATCAAATCTCTCCATCCATTCAAAGCAGCGGAACCAGACGGCGTGATGCCCGCTATGCTACAATACTCATGTGAAAGATGCTTAGAAAGCAGATATGTACCAAAAGCATGGTGGGAGGTGAAGGTTATATTCATCCCGAAAGCAGGGAAGATAAACAACTCACAGCCAAAGGACTTCAGAGAGACTAGTCGATCTGAATAATAGGAAAAGTATTAGTGTATGTACAATGGACACAGCCCAACACGCATTCCGTAAAGGTAGATCTGTAAAGGTAAATCTGTTGCCGCCTTCCTGGATATTGAAGGGGCCTTCAATAATGTCCGAACGGAAGTGATAAGCAAGACACTCTCTGATCACGGCATTCAGCGTTCTATGGTGGCATAGATTGCCTCCATGCTCCAGAGCAGAATAATCAACGCCACCATGTGCACAGGATCTGTGAGAAGGAAAACCACCAAGGGCAGGCCTCAAAGGGGTGTACCATCCCCTCTCCCCTGGCTCCTGGTAGTGAACGAAATCCTGGAGATTTTTAAAACTAAGAGAATAAGGATTGTCGTCTGCGCCGACGATTTAGTGATACTCATCACTGGCAAATTCCTGTCAACGATGAATGAACTAATGGAGAGTGCACTAGGTGATATCTCAAACCCTCCAAAACTAAACTGGTATTGCCTACAAGGAAAATAAAAGTACCCCCTTTTTCTCTGCCGAAATTAGGGTAATCTACTTTGAAACTCTCCTCGAAGTCAGAACACCATGGAATTATTCTGGACTCCAAGTTGAATTAGAAAAATAATTTAGAGGNATGATATTTTCATGGTATATCCATTTACACTGACAGCTGAAAGATGGAACAAGCAACCGTAGCCGGTATCCACTCGAAGGACCTGCATATCAAGCGGTCCTTTTATTCGTTATATGGATGCAAACGCGACAAAAAAACAAAAACATTCTAAAAAATCAACGTTAATTTTTAGCCACTTGAAACTTGCACATTGTTAGACTAAAATTGAATG